>NW_013665829.1:473132-480312 GCF_000517525.1 Limulus polyphemus | reverse complement strand
ATATTTTACCTAATATTTACCTAATATTTTACAGTTTTATTAACCTAATATTTTGTGCATTTATTGATAAGCCCTTCAGTGGCACAGCGGTATATCTGCGGACTTACAACGCTAGAAATCGGGTTTCGATACCCGTGGCGGGCAGATCACAGATAGCCCATTGTGTAGCTTTGTGCTTAACTTCAAAACAAACAAACAATTTATTGACAAAAACGGTATTTAATGTTTTTGAAGTAGCATTTTTGAAGCCTTACTGATCTAATATCTTGTGCATTTATTGATAAAACGAGGTATTTAATGTTTTTGAAGTAGTATCTATAGCTTTATTGATACATTATTTTGTGTATTATTGATCTAGTATTTTGTGCATATATGGATCTAGCATTTGTGTATTTATCATAAAACAATATATTTACTGTGTTTTGAACTACTTTTTTGCTAGTGACCTGTTTGACCAGCAGTATCCTGACTTTGTCAGCTATTGCTTGCGATCGTTTCGTAGGTGTATTATTCCCTCTACGTGCAAGAATTACTAAGCAGCGAACAGGGATGGTTATCAGCGCCATCTGGCTGATTTCAATGACAGTGTCTATTCCATTTCTTATTTATAGACGCCACTACGCTTTCCAGGTGAAACTCCAGTCCAGCAAATGATAAGTAGTAGTTTGTTTACACATCTGTATACTATCTTGATGTTAATCCGTAATTGAATTGTATGCACATTTTGGTTATTTTTGAGATGATTCAAAATCATCAACAGTTTTTTTTTCTACTAAAGTACATTTCAAAATAATTGTAATTAATAAAGAAACAAACAAAACAGACGAGTAACCAACCAGCGATAATTACCGATATGATTAATTTGGCTCTATATAGTATGGTTATTATATGTTTTGATGAAGTTTAACATTTCTATAAATGTAAAAAATATCACGACCTATATCTCTAGAATATAACTTTATTAGCTCAATATTTCGCTATTACAGCTTGGTCAGGGGCTATCGTCAGGGGCTCCATAATCCAGTTGAATCTAAACTAAAACACTGTCATTCGAAAATATACACGTGTTTAGAAAGTTCATATTATCAAACATTATTGAATTTATTTAAATGGAAATTATTATGATAGTGTTTCAGTTTAGATTTAACTGGATTAAGGAACTTGTAGGATACCGATTGCTTCTGACGAAGCTGTAATAGCGAAGTTTTGAGCTAATAAAGTTACATTCTGGAGGTATAGGTCGTGATTTGTTTTTACATTTATATAAATGTCTCATAATAAACACTAGTTTGCGTTAAACAATGTTAAGAATAATAAGTTTAATATTATTTATAATTCTGTTACGAGAATAAGCCCAGATTTCGTTTTAGCAATATTCAACTAGTATTCAGGAAATTTTCATGTTTAATGTTAGTAAACCTTAAAAAAAATACAAGTAGTTTTATCACAACCATCTCCTTGTAATATATAGTCTATTGTCAAAACTTAAACCCGTTAATTTCGATTATTTATAGACATTTCTTAAACAATATGAAATATAAAACAATATAGATAAAACGTCTCATTTTATTTGCGAGTGACGTTCCCATTAGAAGCAGAGCAAAAATTGATCATAAAATGTCACTGTATTTCCTCTTATAACTAATTCTGATCAAAAACTGCTTCAGAATATGGTAGGATACGGACATATGCCATATGATAAATTCTGTACGGTATGAACTAAAATTACCATTTTTTTTAATTCGCACGCGTGTGTCCCAAGGAATTTGTGTAGATGTTTTTTTTTCGGAAATGATGTCATCTTTGAGTGTATTTCAATCTATTTTTTATCTTGTCGAAATGACACGAATACAAAGTATCGTATCTTTCACGACACACTATTTCGTTATGAGTTTCCATCAACGCATCTTTTTTACAGCATTTAATCACTGCTGCTCAGATGGATTTTTTTAGCTTCATATACTTTATATCAATATAACATCCCATGAAGATATTACAAAATACCTTTATAGCAGTAAATTGAACCTAACATTAATAACCTTTCAAAGTGTAGTATCTGGTTACTATAAGGAATGCTTTTAATTACATATTACACATACAAGTTTATAAACTCTAAAAGATACGTAGGAAGCTTCAAAAAGTATTTTTTTTTTTTACATTTCCGGGTGAGGTCCTCTTTATTCGAACTTTATTTCGATATAATGTGGTACGTGTTAATAAAATAAGGAAAAAAATAGTATGCAAACTACAGACTCTCGTGTCACAGTTAATAAAACGCATATTTATGATTCAAACAAGGTTTATAGTACTTAGGGTTAAACTGTCAAAGAATGTTAACTCTTTATTGAGTGACTTGGTGTGAAATTGTTCTTATAATACTTCACACTTTCAGACTAAACAAATCTTAAAGTGTATGCAATGGTATATTGTGATAGGACAGCTGTGAGTCTACGGACCAGCAACACTAAAATCCAGTGTTCCATTTCCTGCGGTGGACACAGCAAATAGTCCAACGTGGTTTTGCTTTAAAACAAGCAACGGTGTATTGAGTATACACTGTACAGAACAAAGAGAAATCCTATGAGCAACTGTTTTTGAAACTAATGTGTAAAATAAGATGTTTATTTCAACTAAGCCAAGAAACATTTTTAGTTAATAGAAATGTAAAGGAGACGAATGTAAACTGTGTTATCCATTTTAAATGTTCACATTTCAATGGTCATAGCCTAACCTCTAAATTCCATCATGATATCTAATGGAATCGTATATATTTATGTGGTTATCTATTATTATCGGTGTATTTACTTCCCAATATAATTCCAACGTAATGGAGCGTATTTATTCTACAAAGTTGTTATTTTATTGTATTGCAGGAATTTAGTTTATAGGGGGTTGTCTAATTGGATCTAGTAAAGTTATTCCTAATTGACTTGTCTTACGATAATAGGAGCATTTACTCTTTAGACCACAGTGGGTATCACAGAATTAAGCGTATTTAGGCTACAGTTGGATATAAAAAAATTAAGCGTATGTGCTTAACAAATTATTACTTAGACCACACCCAAAAAATCTTGGTCTACGGATTTTCTACAAGGTGGCGAGCGATTTTTTTGCTAAAAAGCTTAGATAATTTTTTATTCTCAAAAACATGGTTCAAGGTCCTGCAAATGTATTAACTATCCTAGGACAGTAAAGACACTTTTTTTAACCTACCATCGAATCAAAAAAGGTAGATATCTTTGGTACTTATGGTCTTGCCATAGAATATTTAATGAATTTGAAGTCACATTATGAGCGAAAATTGAATCAGAACATTGTAACGTATAGATGTATGAGCCAGATCATAAATTATAGACGGTATGAACCAAAATGACTACGAAGAATTGGTGTCGAACATTACTTTTTTTAGAAACGACGTTAGATTTGAGTATATTTCAATCTATTTTCTATCATTTAGGCAAATCAACCGCAACAGAGGACAAACTACCTGATCTGCTTTGGGACATGGCACACTCGACATCAACATTTATGTATAATTGCTCATCACTCGCAGTATTCCCCAAAAAATATCCAAAAGTAGTCGACTCCTGAATGCAATGTAAAGTGTTTGTCTTGATTAAGTTAACCCTTCCCACATTCATTTGTTTTTCTTCAAGCTCACCAGCTGAGCAACTCCTTGTTTGATAGATAAACCAGAAATAACGCTGCGACAATAACTGTCAGAGTGGGAATCAGTTCCAGACTCGATTGCCGATTTTTGAGATGAGAAAAAAATCAGTTGCTTAAAAATAGAAGTGGAGGTATCCGTTGCTCAGATTTTATTTTGGTGTGGCCTTAAGGGGTTGGTGTAATTCCGTTGCATAGATTTTATTTTGGTGTGGCTTTAAGACGTTGGTGTCATTCAGTCGCCCAGATTTTATTCTGGTATGGCTTTAAGGGGTTGGTGTCATTCAGTCACCCATATTTTATTTGGGTGTAGTCTTAAGGGGTTGGTGTTATTCTATCGCTCAGATTCTATTTTGGTCGGTGTCATTAGATCACAAAGATCCAAACGTATGTTTTAACAAAGATTATTTAATCAGTTGGATGTATTTAGTGCACAATTAAATATCATAAACAATAAAGTATATTTATCCAACAGAATATTATTTTATAGGGTTGAGTGTATTTATTATATATCTTACCATTTAACTGAGTCGGTGTATTTGTCCAATAGAAGATTAATTTAAAAGGTTGAATATATATATATATATATATATTACAATTTAACCAAGTCGGTGTATTTGTCCAACAGATGATTAATTTAAAGGGTTGAGTGTATTTATTATGTATCTTACCATTTAACCGATTCGATGTATTTGTCCAACAGAAGATTAATTTAAAGGGTTGAGTGTATTTATTATGTATTTTACCATTTAACCGAGTCGGTGTATTTGTCCAACAGAAGATTAATTTAAAGGGTTGAGTGTATTTATTGTGTATCTTACCACTTAGCTAAGTCGGTGTATCTGTCCAATAGAAGATTACTTTAAAGGGTTGAGTGTATTTAATATGTACCTTACCATTTAACTGACTCGATGTATTCGTCCAACAGTGGAAGAATTTTCTGGAACTTCACTGTGGCGAGAGTTGGCCTCAGAAGATCGAGTACGATTTAAGCCTTGAGAAATGTATAACAAGATATCCATCGAAACAGCTGTACTACACCTTTATAACAGTTACACTCTTCTTTCTTCCTGTGGCTATAATGACAGCCGCTTACACCATGATCATTTGGAAACTGTGGGTTAACAAGGTTCCTGGTGAGAGAAGTCAGGCTAATATCACTGTCCAGCACAAAGCCAAGAAAAAGGTGACGTACATATTCTATGTTCGTTGTGTTTTAGACCGAATTAACCTTAGATATTGTATGTTCAACAATAAATTAAGTCTAAAATGTTCTTTGAATAAGCCGTTATTAATATAACTATATAAATAATCATTTTCCTAGGGTAAATAAAAATGCTCCTTTACCTCGCTTTTCCTATGAGCCCCTTCTATTTGGAAAATATGGAAGATGAAATAAAGTAAAATTAGCCTTTCAGTAAGTATACCCTCCAAAACAGTTCGACTTTATAATTAATAAATAACAAACAGTACAGGAAAAAATTAACAAGATAGCTATAAAATAAACATATTTTTGATAACATTGGAATAAAATCAAAAGTAGTGTTCAATTTAAAAGTGAACGATTATCAAGGTTTATCAACTTTATTAGCATTCAAATGGATTAAATTGTTGCTATTTATTTTATGGCATGGCCTGGTAGTTAAGGCGTTCGACTCGCAATCTGAGGGTCGCGGATTAGAATCCCCGTCACTGAACAGGTTCGCCTTTCCAGCTGTGGGAACGTTATATTGTGGCGGTCAATCCCACTATTCGTCGGTAAAAGAGTAACCCCTATAGTTGGCAGTGGGTGGCGCTGTGTAGTTGCCTTCCCTCTAGTCTATCACTGCTAAATTAGGGACGACTAATGCATATAGCCCTCTTGTAGCGTTGCGCGAAATTCAAAACAAACACAAATTTATTTTACACACGCATGCGTGTTACAGTAACCTGGTTACATGACAGCATTTTCAAGTCAGACTTTCAAATGAGCTTTGCGGTATTTTCGTTCACTGCGTTGCGTGGATCATTTTGTGTTTAGATTGTAGTGTCGGTGATGTACTGTGAATGAAATGAAAAAAAAAAAATGCTGCTAGAGCACAATCACAAAAAATGACATCCATTTTGACAAAATAGGTGATTCTGGTTTTTAAACATTTCTCAGAAAATTCGGAGGATTTTTCAACAGCTCGTTCACTTGACGCTCCGCTTTCATCTTAGCTTCAATGTGCTGCGTAAACGACAACTGATTGTTAAACATGGAATCCATTCCTTTTGATGAGGAACTACTCCAAACAAATTGTCTTGTAAATCGTGGTTTGGTATTACATATAATTGTAAGACGGTTTTCACAAGGCATGAAGACAAGATCTAAAATGAATTCATCATTGACAAAAAGTTCTAAGACCATAGCTATTTATCTGAGTCTCAGTCTATTTGACTGCACGGTTGTCTAACTATTTCGATGGTTTGATGGATGCATTGTTTTACGTATAGACAAAGTATTCTAAATTTCTTGGATTGGTTGGTGTTTAAAGGACTACGTAGGCTTGTAGCAGTTATAGAAAGCGTTAAATCATTTATTGCACTTTGATGGTGAAAGCTTAAGTAGTTTCGTATGTAATCACCTTAGATAAAGTGTTATATAAGATACTGATGCCATTTGCATTTTGTTTTGTTTTTTTTAACATGGAAATTAGTTAAAGCTAGCGTTAAATAACTATATGGTATCCTTGTATTGTTACAGCTAGTTAGTTTGGGGATTGCATATTAATAATAATAATAATGCATCACAACTTTCTCGTCTTTTTCCATTATCATATAATAATTTTATACTGTTACAAGTGTTTTGTTCCATGATTTTATAATACTTTTGCTATTATAACTGCTTCTCTGATGGCTACATAATAATATTGTAACTTTACGACTACTTTCCTATGACTGTACGGTCACTGTAATAAGGTTACATATGTTTTGTTTGATGGCTGTACGTAGTTACATGTTTAATATCGTAAAGGTATATTTTCTAATTCTGTAAAACAAAATGTATTTTATCAACTATTGTACAAGAGTGTAAGAAAAGTGTGCTGTTACAATTAAAGTGTTTTGTTTGATGATTGTATGATATGTTATACTGTTATGACTATTTTGATGAATGTAGAATAATTTTCACTATCCAATTTCTTTTTTGTTCGCATATGATTTATTAAATGGTTTTTAGTTTCAGATAAAACAAATTCTAATAACCAGACAAGAGGGAGTGATATAATTTAAAGTAAAGGAGTTGTAACTGTCTTCAAATGGGAGTGAAATAATTTAAAGTAAATGAGCTGTAAATGTCTTCAAGTGGGAGTGGTATAATTTAAAGTAAATGAGCCGTAATTGTCTTCAAGTGGAAGTGATATAATTTAAAGTAAAGGAGTGGTAATTGTCTTCAACTGGGAGTGATATCATTTAAAGTAAATGAGCTGTAATTGTTTTCAAGTGGGAGTGATATAATTTAAAGTAAATGAGCTGTAAGTGTTTTCAAGTGGAA
>NW_013665829.1:456541-472518 GCF_000517525.1 Limulus polyphemus | reverse complement strand
GTAATTGTTTTCAAGTGGGAGTGATATCATTTAAAGTAAATGAGCTGTAATTGTTTTCAAGTGGGAGTGATATAATTTAAAGTAAATGAGCTGTAAGTGTTTTCAAGTGGAAGTGATATAATTTAAAGTAAAGGAGTGGTAATTGTCTTCATCTGGGAGTGATATCATTTAAAGTAAATGAGCTGTAAGTGTCTTCAAGTGGGAGTGATATAATTTAAAGTAATGGAGCTGTAATTGTTTCCAAGTGGGAGTGATATAATTCAAAGTAAAGGAATTGTAATTGTCTTCATCTGGGAGTGATATCATTTAAAGTAAATGAGCTGTAATTATCTTCAACTGGGAGTGATATCATTTAAAGTAAATGAGCTGTAAGTGTCTTCAAGTGGGAGTGATATAATTTAAAGTTAAACAATTACAGCTCCATTCAAGTGGGAGTGATATAATTTAAAGTAAAGGAGTTGTAATTGTCTTCAACTGGGAGTGATATCATTTAAAGTAAATGAGCTGTAAGTGTCTTCAACTGGGAGTGATATCACTTAAAGTAAATGAGCTGTAATTGTTTTCAAGTGGGAGTGATATAATTTAAAGTAAAAAGAGTTGTAATTGGGTTTGAAACAGTTATAAAAATATTTGGTTTCACTTCAGGTAATTAAACTTGTCACCGTGGTATTGGCAGCCTTTATTTGTTGTTGGATGCCATTTCAAGCCATTGTCCTCTACTCTCAGTTTGGACATTTCAGTAGTATCAGTGGTGAGGTGAGTTCATGCCTGTCACTTTCCTAATTCCCCTATTGAGTCATTCATTCTTGAATGTCAAATTTTACACTACTTCAGTATAACCAGACGAGTTTAAAAAAGGAATTGAGCACGCTTATACTATTAGGAGGAGATAAATACAACGGAAATAAAATAATCAAACATATTATTAATGAATATTATTTACTAAAAAAAAACAATATTAAAAAAGACATGTGAGGTATTAATTTATTGTTTCCCGGTGGGTTAGTGGTAAGTCTACGAATTTATAACGGAAGAACATGGAGTTCGAGTTCTTGAGGTGGATACAGCAGATAGCTCAATGTGGTTTTGTTCTCAAACAAACTAAAGTAAATGCCCCTCCAGCGGCATGTCTGCGGATTTACAACGCTAAAAATCGGGGTTTCGGTACCCATGGTGGGAAGAGAGAGCACAGATATGCTTAAATACACACAAACAAACTGAAGTTAATTTGTCTCGAATTCATGAGTAGAAACTTTGGTTGGGATGTAAGGATACATCTTACTATAATTACTTTTGGTAGAGTACTTAAAAAAAGAAGAAAAGAAATGACACCTTAAGTACTTCGATACCGAAAAAAATAGTATAAAATGCCGAGTGGATGTTTATGTTACATTTAACATAAAATATATTTCTATACGAAGAAATGCAGAAATTCAACACTTTGTTGCGTCTTTTAGACACAAACTTCATGTCCCACTAACTTCACGGAAATTAGTTTTAATTTCTGGTTATTTCCTATTTTAGTTAATGATGAATATTTATGACAATTACGAACTGCTGAACTTTGATTTTGGAAGTATTTAAGAATGTTATTTTTGTGTTTTCCAGCTTCCTGATTGGTTCCCTCTTCTTAATTACTTCGCAACATACATTGCTTATTCAAACAGTGCTATCAATCCCATCATTTATGGAAGCTTCGGTACTAACCTGCGACAGGGATTGTGTGCTGTTCTCTTTTGCAAGAGATCAGTTACTTCACAGAACAAACCCGGTAAATTACAGAGTATAGATATCTAACGAATTACTTATAAAATACAGAAAATTAATACACTAATACAGTAATTCCTGTACGCTGAATCCGAAAATGATATTCATTTTTTCTCCATCACGTAAAGATTTTTCACAAAACGTCATATGTACTTTTACATAAGTGAATCATTTTCATTGAAATCGGGTCAAATTTTGCTATGTTTAAAATGTTGACAACCACTGGCCATAGATTTCTCTAGACCAATCGCGACGTGAGGGTCTTATCGATCGTTCTAGAACCCACGAGAAACACACCGCTAGTATATAAACGGTTAACAGGCCGTATGACTTGTAATTTCTGAATAGTGTTTGTGTGTGCGTGAACTTTGACATTATTTCTACCTTTTCGATATTATTTATTCGTCGCTATGGCAACGAGAGTCTGTGTAAATGACCCAAACATATCCTGTTATATTTGTTGTAAATTTGAACTAAGTAAGAATTTTTTTCCCCGATTTGTAAACAAATTTTTACGTGATAGGAAGAAAAATGAATATTATTTTCGAAATGTGAGTAGCTGAATTATGAAAATCCGTTATTAAAACCAAAACAATTCTTATGAAGTTCAAATTCGTAGGCCTGTGTAATTGAAGTTACTTTAGCCAGCCATTTCATGGAATCCCAAAAATATACTCTATTTAATTGTAAAATTGAGTAATTGCCATTCCTAGGACAGCCAATTTTATCTAGTTTTTATTTGTACTTTTATGAAAATATCTTTTTGGAAGGAGTGACAAAATTTAATTCATGTGCTTTTCCTTTCCGTTATACTGACGACTTACCGAAATTTAAGTTATTAACAGAAGTTAATCACAAATCTGTCTAATATAACTTGCATAAGAACGAAGTAACAATAATAAACATAGTATATATTAATTATATATATATATATATATTGTTCTTATACAGGGTAGGGTACAATTAGCCATTTCTGATAACACAATAGTTTAATTTTCTTATTTTTGGAAGTATAGTTCCCTACATACTATTGAAATAAATAGTCATTTTTCATTTTAAAAGATATTCAACTGTTTGTAATCGTATTATTTTATTTATATATAATGCTAAGTTATTAAACCTGGGAAATTATTAGCTTTTTTAATAGTTTTATAACAAATACTACAGCCTTTGTAGTGTTACTAAAATAAAGGACACTTTGTTAACATGGTAATACAACAATTCATTTAAACTACTTCCACAATGTACAAACGTAATGGTGTTTTTGTGTTGTTGTTGTTTTAAAAGACAAATGTTTGAGATTCAAAAATACTTGCCTAAAATTGAACTATTTATATGTTGTTTACAGCAAGCAGTTTTTATCCATATGATATTTTTGTTTTGTTTTAAATGTGTATGCTAACAATTTAAATCAGGTACAGAAATATCTTTTTGTAGGATCCCAGCGGACTAGAACTACAATTGCTTCGGGAAAACCACTTGGGTCATTTCACAGCAGAAGATTCGCTAACACCACCGGACAAGATCAGAACAGAATTATTAATAGCAATACTGACCAAGTTTATTTTCTGACAAATAATGAGAACTATATAGCTGATCCCCATATTCTTCTTAGTTCAGGCCCTTCAATCGAAACTTTACCAAATAACTCTCTATTTAACGATAACGAACACAGGTTTTAAAAATTTAATGTCTTCTAGTGACAAATATAAAAATTAATCAAACTGACTCTACTGTTCTAGCAGTGAATGATGCCATCTAGTGAGTGTTACTGAAATATTCAGTGTAAGAGTTTCATTTGTACGAGCAAAACAATTGTGCATACACTATTTTCAACTATTATACAGGGTGTCCATAAATGATCTGATCATAAAGTTTTTTCTTATCTTAGTATACTTATACATGTGCACCGTGTGCTTCTATGAAACGTCTCTTGCACACGATCAACTGTTGCATCAGATACACTAGGACGTCTAGCTCCCTTTCGTTTCACCACACTACCAGTTGCTAGGAATCTTTTAAACCAAATTTTTATGCTATTCTTGTCGGTAATTTCGTTTCACGGACACGACTGATTTGAATTCAACAAACCAAACCATACATTATACCTTTTCCTGGGTGTTGTCATTTCTGTTTTTCACTTTTTCTATTTTCTAGCAATGCTCCTACAACGGATCTGCAACAGAAAGGAAGAAGAAAAAACTTTATGAGTTGTTCGTCAAGCTAAATATAACCGGAGTGTTCTATCTATAATATTTTACAAGTTATTAATTTTTAAAATGGGTCAGCTAATTTATGGACACCCTGTATTTATTCATTTAAACTTAACCTATAAAAGGTTATTAGAAGGTACTTTTTTCGTTTAAATTTACTTTGTGGTACTTGTACTCAAAAACACACGTTGAAGGAATATCAAAATATATATATATAAACAAGCCTTCTAATCGCAATAGTTTATGAAAACCAAAATGATATTTTTAGAGGTAGGAGACTTAAACATATTTGAATCTCACTGGTCTTGTTTAGGAAACTAATGAAGCTAGAACCCAACTCATTGCATCTGTGGTACTTTCAAATAAGGCCTGGTGTGGGCTGATGGTTATGACGCTCGACTCTTAACCTCTGGGTTCGAATCCCATCATTAAACATGCTTGCTCTTTTAGTCGTGGGAGCGTTATAACGTGACGATCAATCCCATTGTTCGATTAGAGTAGCCCAAGAGCTGGCTGTTGGTGGTGTCTATCAATAAATTAGGGACGGTCAACACAGATAGCTATTGAGAAACCTTTCGTGAAATTCAACAAACAAACTGTTTTTCTAGACAGATTCGGAAGAACCCGCTAATAACAAGACGGTTTGAACAGAAAATGCATTACGAACTTAAACCGAGTTCTCTATCTTTGATTGACTCTGAAGAAAGGGACCAGACACAATATGAACAAAGTGAAAAACTTATCTTTATTCAGCAATTAAAATGAATAGAATAAATTAACACAAGTTTTTGGTTTGGACATTGTCAAAGTACAATTGCTAAATATAACGATAATTAAAGAAATAAAACACAAAACAGTAATCATGGGGAGAAACTACAGCAAGAACACACAACAAATAAAAGGATAAAATCAGTAATACGAACATATTAAAAAATGTATAATTTAAATGTTGTTCAGTGTTGGAGAATGCTGTTTGATGTGAGGGTTTCTTTAATCAATAATTTCAGGTCAGTATTAGACTTGCAGAGGATAGAGAAATTTGATAGTATAGGTTGATGTCCTGTTTCTTCACTGTGTTGGCGTATAGAGGAAACACAGGGGTTACTCAATTTTGTTTGCGTTTTGATGGAAATTCCCATATGTTCATAGGCTGTGACTTTTAAATGGCGTTTGGTTTTGCCAATATAGGAGGCCTTACAGTTTCCACGCGTGTAAAGATAGACAAACCAGGAACAATGAGGAATGTGGAGGAGATCTTTAGTAGGGAAAATTTTTTTTATGCGTGATGTGGATTTAAAAACTAATCTGAAATCCACTTGAGGGTAGTAACGACCAAGTATGCGTTTAAGTTGATTTTTTTTTAAATTTAAGCTTTGTTTGACCAATGTTCTATTTTGTAATTTATATACACATGTAAGCACAAAAATTGAAACAAAAATCTAGTTGTACTTTAAGAGTTCACGGAGATATAAAATACATAGTATGCTTGCATACTACGTGTCTATTACCTGGACATTTTTGCCTGGGATTGGCAACAGGGCAGCTGCCCAGCTTATTATGATAATATAAATATACAAGTTATATTTTACGTGAAATGCAACATATTACACTCAGGTGATATTGTCGTGATTACAGAATAAGAAAACGTTGTCCTTTTCCATATTCTTGTTTTATTTTGCTGCCAACATATATTTATCAAACCATTTATCGTTGATTTGGTGTTGCGATGATAACATAATAATTTGATTATCTAGAGAGAAAAAAGCTGCAAACGACAATTTTATTTTTGACAGTTTCTTCCACTCCTAAGCACAATGCGTTACTTCACTTACTACATCCATAATTATCTTTTTATTTCAGTAATTATACATGTTTTTCGCAGTATCTATTCCAGCGATATTATTATTTATCAGGCAAGTGAAAAAATAAACAATTCTTAATTTTTTTTCTAAAGACTTAAAGTGTTTTGTGTAAAAAAAAATCTTCATTACTGCATAAATGAAAACTATTATGTTGTGTAAAACCTAATCCTTATTATCAAATGAGAAATCATTCGGTGTTTAATTAGCTGTTAAAGCGATAAAGAAATAAATCTATACATCAGTAGTATAAGGACCTAGAAATTATCTGTATTATTATCTACTGGATTGAAAAGTTAACACACATTTATAGCAAATGGGGCATAAATTAGTTAATTTATATCATTATTTAACTAAAATTTAGAGGTAGGCATATATTATTAAATCGGTCACAAATAAAAATGGTGTATATAATTAACCAATATAGTGATAATAATTGTGCTTGTGTATATTGAATAATCAATAGAATTATAAATATATTGATAATATATAATCCAATGTACCCGACGACCTAAGTTGATGGAATCGCAAATGCAGTGAGGTGTATGATTAATTAATCGACATAATCCAGTGAAGATTGCGACTGAACCCAAATCAAAGACTGTATATCTGAATATTTGGGAACGATAACTGAGTTGAAAAACTAGATAACGTATTTACCATAAACTACAGTTGGATAATATATACATATATATATATATATCAGATCCTTTAGGCTTCGTTGTCAGTAACTCCATTGTTATTTAATGAATGATGACACCGTGTACTACCAGTAATCAAATTGTTATATTTTAAATGTTGTGTTGGATGAGGTATTGTATTTCATGTGGTTAAAACAGGTTTGTCATTACTAGTTGTGCAGAACATATGACTATTGTATTTAAGTAATGTTGTGGTCTTGTTTCTGTGGATGTGATAATTTGTTTATGAAAATAACTGTTTTAAAATAACTAACTATATGACGTTTTATATTCAAGATAAAGATAGATTTTTGTTTTTTGACAAAGTGATAAGCTTGACTTAACTTGTGGAAATGATATCAATACTCAGAGGCAGAATTACTCATGAAGATGTGTTTTTTTATTTTTTGTGATCCCAGAAATACATTCTTCAACACTTGAAAAATGGCTGGTATATAACGTTTAATTATTTGCATCAAAAATTAACCTCGTACCTAGCAAGGAAAATCCAATAACAATTCAAGCGGATGTGAGAATCCTATCTAACAAGTGCATTATTATTAAATGTCATTAAGCAATAAAAAGATTATTCAAAAGAATTACGTCATGAATATTGTTTCAAAGGAACTAGGTATATTTCCAGATCAAAAACCAAAATAAAAATACGCTGTATTTACGAAACAAATAAAAAAGTAAACACTGCATTTTACAAGTGCTCCAAGAAGATCGTATTAAAATAATACTACTGTATTATGATCTAAAGTGCAACAAAACCAAAATATAGTTTATGTAGTAATTCTGTTGTATGTAATAAAAATCAGTTATACAATTAAGTTACGACTAGATTAATATCTGTGTACTTTAGTAAATCAACTTATACCGGGTTAATTGGAACGTAGTTGGAGAAAATTAACATCATGCGATAAATATTGTATAACAAATAATTCTGGTCTGTATTAAAATTGCATCCTAATGCTGTGGTTAATTATAATTACCAGCATACAATCTCAAAATATTTTCTTCAGATTTTGTATATATATATGTGTGTGTGTGTGAGTGTATGTATATATGTGTGTGTGTGTGTGTGTATGTGTGAGTGTGTATGCATATATATATGCGTGTATGTGTGAGTGTGTATGTATATATATGTGTGTGTACGTGTGTGTGTTAAATAGGCTACCTACTGTCCTTAGGTATTATTCTGATAACAATTGTTTGCTGTGTTTGTCGATTTGAGGGACTCGATCAGGAGTTGCCAAGATAAATAAGAGGTAATCATTAGGAATTGAAATGCTTAAAAATGAATCAATGCACACAATATGCCATAGCGTTTTATACTATGCATATTAGGCTGTGAAAACAGTAATACAGTATATAAATCATACATGTTGACGAAACACAGAACACACAAATTGTACATCTTTTTACCTACTTTCAGATTCCAAAAAATTTTAAATTATTCTAAAGAGAGTAAGAATGAAGTGATGCAATTACGTGTGAATAACTTATATCACACTTTAAATGTTATTTGGGAGTCTCGAGGAATTCGATAGATTGACATCGTAAAAATAAAACGACAGCTACACACAAATAAAAACTTGCATGAAGCTATCATAACCATCACTTGTTAGGAGTGCAATGCTTGGTATTAGATCTTTAGTTGAACTTATTTGTAGTTTTATCTGTACAAGTTGATTCGATCATCATCATAAATATATCACTTTAAAGCAAGTGTTTGGAAAAAGCACTTTTCAAACGCAACACCAGTTGTTTCTGAGTTTCTAGGAATCACACTGTGTTTATTTAATATGTCATTTAACCTTAGATAACATGTATAAAACAAATCTTCTCTTATATTCTTTTTCTGAAATTGCAAGGTTCATGAGTGAGAAATAAAACATTATTCTAATGCAACATGTATTTTCTAGAAAGAAAGCTTTCAACAATATCATAAAAAAATCATCTTTGGACGTGTATCGATATGAAAACTTTAACATAAAAGCCCATTATTAAAATCACCAGCTATTGACGTAAATATACCTTTTTATGATTTTATTATTTAACGTGGAAGATTAACCCCATCTAAATGTTAAGGTAAAAGGTATGAGGACATTAACTACAATAAAATATAAAGTCAACACTAGTAAGTTCATAATTCTGTATTATCGACGATTATAAAATCTTGTCAGACTTCTAATATCATTGGAAAAAAAATCTAAAGTAGAAGAATATAAGTTAATTTATATAATTCATATCAAAACGTTTCAGGATTTTAACCTTCGTTTTCAATTAACCAGCAATGTCTTAAGACCAGTGTGTGAACTAAAATAAAAACCTGCACTTTGGTTAAATTCTACTAACAATAAACAGAAAAATTACTTAATAGCACTGTACAATGCGAAACGTTGTTGATCTTGCTCCTTTTATACTATTTTATGTCTTTTCGCGCAATAATATGCATAAATCTACAATTTATTTTGTTTGTTTTACAGATGTTTTGACGGGGCTCCCAATGTTAATTTTGTTTGTTTGTTTTACAGACATGTTGATGGGGCCCCTCCAATGGGTCAAGTTTATAACCTGTTTTTGTTTTTATTGTTAATCACACAGCTACACATTGGGCTGTCTGTGCTGTGCCCACCACGAGTATAGAAATCGGGATTTTAGCGTAATAAGATTTCAGACTTACCGCTGAACCACTGTGGACTTCATAGTTTCTAATAGCGGTAGGCAGATAGCGCTTGTATAGTTTTGCATGAAAATTCTATAGATACAAAATCTGGCAAAAGCTGACAGACATCTGTGAACCTGAGGAAGCGGTGGTTTCTCGAAACGTTATACTGTCAATGAAAACTAGTTCAGACTAATGATCATTAACTTATGATCAATGAATGTAAGCTATATATGTACATAGATCAGAACTAAAGATTAACCTAGGCTGTGTGTATTTGTAAACAAAAAATACAGTTTCTGATTGAAATATATTTCATGTTGCAGCAAATGATGCTGAGTCGACTATTCAAAATCTTGCGTTTTATCTGTAAACTATAATAAAATACCGTTTTAGGAGTATTAGTATAATCATTCTTATTATACGAGATTTGTCGACTTTAAATCAAAAAATGTTCACATTGATATTGAATTGTAGGTCTTTGGTTATCTTTAAGCACTGCCAACGATAATGCATTTTAACATGGACAAAATATATTGTCTGAATCGCGGATATTAAAATCATCTTTATGGTGAACTTGGAAACAGGCTATATATCTATAATTGTTTGTTTGTTTGTAATTAAGCACAAAGCTACACAATGGGCTATCTGTGCTCTGCCCACTACGGGTATCGAAACCCGGATTCTAGCGTTGTAAATCCGTAGACATACCGCTGTGCCACTGGGAGGTCTAGATCTATAATAAAAAAGAAAACATAAAAAATATTACAGACGATAATTAGTTTTGATTAGATGGTTTAAACGTTAAACACAAAGTTTATAAAGTAAGTTGAGCTCAGTCACAGAAAGAACGGCATAAGTTATTCGTCATGCATGACTAATGAAATGACTAATGAATACGGACGATCAACAAAGGTTCGTCATTTTCGTCTGACATCAGCTTTACGGAGTAAAAACTAAAATAGCTGCCAAACTCGAGTCGTTCATTCTATTTATTATCCATTTGAGGGGGTGCACCCGAGTTCTTTCACAAATGTCATGGAAATTGGTTCAACCAACTCTCCCCAGGAACTTCCGACTTCAACACACCACATGTAAACCCGAGTTCCTTTACAAATTTCATGGAAATTGGTTCAACCAACTCTCCCCAGGAACTGCCGACTTCAAGACACCACATGTAAACCGAGTTCCTTTTACAAATTTCATTGGAAATTGGTTCAACCAACTCTCCCCAGGAACTGCCGACTTCAAGACACCACATGTAAACCCGAGTTCCTTTACAAATTTCATGGAAATTGGTTCAACCAACTCTCCCCAGGAACTGCCGACTTCAAGACACCACATGTAAACCCGAGTTCCTTTACAAATTTCATGGATATTGGTTCAACCAACTCTCCCCAGGAACTGCCGACTTCAAGACACCACATGTAATGTAATTGAAAAGGAAGAAGGAAAAGTTGGATTGTACAGTCCGTACTGTATATCTCGAGTTATGAATGAGTAAAGTAGACTATTATTGGTTCGATAAATCTACGAAAGCAGAGCGAGTGATACAGGCTGGGTCTGAAGTAAGGAGACAGAGAGGTAACTAGCGGGGAGGGTTTGCTTGATGTATTAGTAGTTGGACATAACTTTTTATACATCTGTTTCTTTGTGGAATGTCACGCACAGCTACTCGAGGGATATCCGTGCTAGTCGTCTTTGATTTTGAAGTGCTAGACTACAGAAAATACAGCTAGTCATCACCACTTACCTTCAACTGTTGAACTACTTTTTTATCAACGAATACTGGGATTGACTGTCGTATTATAACGCCTCCAAGGTTGTTAGGGCGAGCATATTCGATGACGGGATTCGAGCCTACGACCAACAGATTGCGAGTTGAGTGCCCTAATCATCAGACCAGGCCAAGCCTTTCTACACTACCTTTTTCTATTCAGTTAGTTCTTTCCTCTACTAGTACTAACAATTTTTATAATTGTTTTAGAATTAGTGTTATCAATAATCTTAGCATATATCAACAAGATACGCTACTTTTTTATATTTTAATAAAAATACACAGAAATCATACCTGTCCCGAGTAGCCCAAGAACCTATTTAAAAGATAACTAAAATATCCTAAGTATGTGTAATTTCTCTTTCTCGTTTTGTGTGTGTGTGTGTGTGTGTGGTTATCTGTGATGTCGAGTTAGAAGTTGTTTTTTACTTCATGTCTATTGTTGAACAACTGGAAGTAGATATCACTTTGGATAAAAAAGTTTCATCGTCTTCAGCTCATATCTCTTTACATAGATAAAAAATTCTGTGAAAAAGCCCCCCCCCCAGTGTTTGTTTGTTTGTTATGGAGACGAGGAAAAAATACGGATTCGTGGGTTGCTCTCTATAGGAGAGTTTATAAGCAATGGATTCTTGGGATTCCGCTTGAGGTTTTCATCTTATTTCCCCAAAATATCGATATATTATCCAACGGTCGACACACATCATTAAATCATATCTGTCCAACAGTTAATAACCTAGCCGCTATCTAGCTATCACTTCGGATAAAAAGCACTTGCTTGACATCCTCGTATTCAGAATCTGGTTTCAAAGTGTTGTCAACGTCTCCTATGTCCGTTCCTAACTTCATATGTATTGGGACGAGCTGCAAGGGAAATAAAATCTAAAATATTCGCGAGTACACAAATTAACACTCTTCAATATAGAGTTTCAATAATTCGCGAGTACATAAATTAACACTATTCAATATAGAGTTTCAATAATTCGCGAGTACATAAATTAACACTATTCAATATAGAGTTTCAATAATTCGCGAGTACATAAATTAACACTCTTCAATATAGAGTTACAATAATAACTATCGTCATTTCATCGTATATATATATATATTTCAAAATTAAAAGTATCACGGAATTTGATCAGAGACATTATTTACATCCTACTCTGGATTTTGGTTAGTTGTTTTTATTTTTGAGCAGAGTTCCACAATGATCTAACTATGCTTTGTCTGCTGCAAGGATCGAACACAGAGTTCTAGCGTTATAAGCTCCGAAGCTTACTACTGAGCTACCGCTAGAGCAATTAAATGTTTGTATATAAAACTGGTAAAATATTTGATATAATGTTTAAAATTCTCGAGCCGGAAGCCTTCAGAGAAAATAGTTATTATTCTAACGTCTTTCCTTAGAGGCAAATGTCTAGAATGGAAGAATGTTTCGCTTCATTATACCTAGTATGGATGGCGTCTTTCTTCCATGGATTACTGAAAGTTTACTATATATATATGATCCAGTTCTATAGCTTCATAACAGATCATGTTCTGGTTACTCTATACAAGAAACATAATTTTATATTGCAAAACAGTAGCGTATGTAATATTTAATCTTCTTTACGGAAACAAATATTTTCATGAGACTATGATTTGTTTTGACGCCAAGAAAAGTAGACTAACATTAAAGAAACTGTTTTCAGCCTAACAACAGCCTCTTCTGTCGTTTATAATATTAACAGTATATTTAGGTGTTTTGTAAAACACTTAATAATTAACGTTTTTAAATTTTCCAAGTAGATATGTTTGTAGTTGAGCATAAAGCTACACAATGGGCAATCTGTGCTCTGCCCATCACGGTTATCGAAACCCGGTTTCTAGCGCTGTAAATCCACAGACATACCGCTGTGCCACTGGATGTCTTTTCCCAGTAGACGGATTTTATAAATATAGATAAGAAACATTTCGACTCGCAATCAAATTGCAATTAGATTGATTTTATCGAAAATATGAGTGTTATTATTAACGCAAAATGTTAGCCAGTGGCTCAGCGGTAGGAAGAGGGCTCATAACGCAAAAATATGGGGATTGATACTCGCGGTAGGCACAGTGCAGATGACCCATTGAGTAAATTTGCACTCAAATACAATCAAACAACAACGAAAAAAAAAAGAAACTAGAAAGGTACTCAGAGACTGCGACCCTCGACCCTCAACCAACCTAAAATGTACAACAAACAATTCCTTACCGTAAAAAAAAAATGTAGATCTAAGTGCTAAGAACTCTTTCTAACTAAATCTGTTGTCGAATTTCGAAAGTTTTACGAAATCGCAATTTACTACCATTATAACGAGGTAAAAAAAAAATGTAGATCTAAGTGCTAAGACACTCTTTCTAACTAAATCTGTTGTCGAATTTCGAAAGTTTTACGAAATCGCAATTTACTACCATTATAACGAGTTTTTAACCTTCACTAGTTCATTATTTAAAAGAATTATTCAATCAAAACAACTAAAAATTAGTTATAATTCGATGATACAGCACGGTCACGTAAAATATGCTATTTTGTAAATAAAATAATGAACTAGTGAAGGTTAAAAACTCGTTATAATGGTAGTAACTATGCATATACAAATAAACATATACGAGTATAATACTTTACTAAAATTGACCTTATGCTTACTTTAAACATATTTTTGAATTAGTGTAATAAAATTAATGATACTAGAATTAAAACTGGAATTTGTTTATTGAGATAGAAGTTGTTCTAAAAATTATGTTTTCAAGCTGTTCATAAAAAACCGACGATAACAAGATAAATAATAAAAAGGGGGAAATTATCTGCTGTATCGTCGTTGTAAATATGGAGCAACTATTCCCAAACGACTTTTACACACGTCACCCTCAAACCATTTACAAAGGATATGGAGCACAACGATGCCATTTTAAATTGCAAATAATTATGTATATTATAGAAAAAATTATAAAAAAATTACAGTCTCCAAGTTATTAATTAATTAAAACCCAATCGCTAAGATAAATGATAGTTGCTAAGAACATCTATTATAACAGATTATATTAGGGAATAAGTAACTGCGGATAAATTTGACAAAAGTAACTATAATTCTTTCAACATTTTTTATCAACCGCGGTTTATGTTTATGTTTATGAAGACGATTTATGAATACATAAATTCCAAGGTCGTTATTTTGTCTTCTATTACACCACATCATTCAAGATGCTCCGAAGGGTAGAGACTTTCCTGAAGAACTGTCACTAAGAGCTAGTTATATTATCAAACATTGCTCTCCTAGTGAAAGAATTGCCCAGTTATTTGGGAAAATATTATCACAGTTACTTTGTTTTATAAAAAGTTATTTTAAAGACTACGTGGTAAACTACGTCAAACTTAAGAGTATTTTAGTGAGGTCAGTCGTTAAAGTAGTATACCACGTGTATTAATGAAGACATCTTCCAACATCGGGAATACGAAATGTTGACTTTTGGTGTAGATGTCCAGGATGTTGAAGTGTTTACTTATGTTTGATCTGACAAACAGTTTTTTTCAAATTTGGCGACAAGTACTACAAATAAGGATATCCCGATGAGTGAGAGTAGTAACCTCGTTCACAGATGGTTTTATGCACGATCAGTTAACTAAAATATATATTTTAAACTACTATTGAAGCTCAGTTTTACTCGTTTTCTGATAAGAACATACTGTTTTTCTGGTTACATCCACCAGCAGAATTATAAATTCCATGAGTTTATGAATGAACAAAATCCTAAACACTGAGTTTACGTTATAGTATTATTTGTCTCAGAAGCATTTAACTTTTCTTAACATTCTCATCCATGTGCATCAAAATGAACTTACTTAATCATAATGAAAAAAATCAATACCTTACAATTTAGATCGCTCAAACTACCCCTAGATCAGTAAATGTTGTCTCAGAGCAATGACAACGTGAACACATGATACATGACAAACTATCACCCTAAAGTATATCTAAAGAAAACTTTCAAAGAGTTTAAGAAACACACGTAGCTACTTCAAAATGTCTTTAAATGTTAGATTAATTGCAGTTTTTTTTAACACTAGATTTTTTAATAGAAAATTTCTCTAAACATTAAATGTATTGTTTTGAGGATTCTTTGGAAACATGACTAGTATTTGAAAGCTTTATTAAACACTTAATTCCAGTATTGATTATATGTTTCGTCAAACACTTATTATTTGAAGCTGTCTCTGAGCATACAGTTTTTTATTTGATAGATCCTTTGAACATAGACTTATTATCTGAAACTAACTCTGTGCAGACAGTTTTCTTTGTTTGATAGATTCTGGAAACATTAGGCTTATTATTTAAAACTAGGTAGGCAGACAGTTTTCGCTGTTTGATAGATCCTTTGAATACTAGACTTATTGGAAACTGTTTGTAAGCAGACAGTTTTTGTTGTACGATAAATCCTTTAAACAATAGACGTATTACTTGAAACTGTCACCAAGCGTTACGTATTGCTTGAGGCTTTCTTTGGATGCTTGACGTAAGATTTTTAAGCTTTCTGGAACACCAATACATATTGTTTGAAAAGTACCTTTACGAACTTGGGTTATTGTTTGAGAGTTTTTCTGAATACTTCGTTAGTTTCCTTTCGTTGACATCATTCATTTCATGCAATGTTCTCAAATTCTGTCCCCCTCCATAAAAATTCATCATAGTCATTAGCGTCTCTTTACAAACCTCTGTGGTAAAAATATAAACGTTAAAAATTGTATTTATGTTATACTAAAGTAATAGCTTAAATTATTTTGTTTGTTTTAGTCCCACACGCATGCAGTACTGAAGCTTTTAAAATATTAATAGTGAAGAGAAAATAATGATTTTCTGCGTTTAATCAGAAGACGGAAAATATTTAGTATAGTTACATATTGGCTTTAAATAACGACGATGTACATCAGTTTCAATATGTACAGGCTTAATGACAGTTGGTGTACTTTGGTGACAGATTTTCTTGTAG
>NW_013665829.1:440778-455574 GCF_000517525.1 Limulus polyphemus | reverse complement strand
GTGGCGTATGTGCTGTTGTTGGCGTCGATATGTACATCCAGAAAATTGATGGTTTTGTCAGTGGCTGCCAATTTTTACATGTGTCACATAGAAAACAAAGTGCTGCAGGACCACCACCCCGCACTGTACTGCAGATACGTCGACGACTGCTTCATCGTTACCAAGGACACTGATGAATTAATGAAGCTCCGACAAAACCTACAGGACAACTCTGTGCTTAAATTCACCCACGAAATAACGATGAAGCAGTCGTCGACGTATCTGCAGTACAGTGCGGGGTGGTCTACTTCTGTTCTTAATATTACACCTTATCCCAAACTTTACTCGGCAAATGTTGTATTTTGTATCTTTATGCACACATTTAACGGTGTTCGTAATTAATATCTGTTATACTTTCATAAAGTAAAGTAATTTTTAAATTTAAAGTTGGAGATGTTTTATTGTTACTTTAAACGAAACCTTGTTAAAAATAACTTTCATTGCCACATTTTGTGTTTATATGGCAGCATAACACTAATAAGTTGTGACCAAAACATTTAAGATTGCGAAAAACAACCAAGTTGCACAAAAAAAGGGTCAGCCAACTAAGGATATAGTAGCTATAAAATTGGCAAAAATAGCATGGAGCGCCATATTTAAATTAGGTCAACGTGGTCCCTGTATCATTCAAAAATATAAAAATAAAAATAAAAACAAAACAAAAGCACAAAATTAGATTAAAACATTTGGTAAAGCCTGTTGCTAAACCTGATCTTTTAAAAAAATCATAAAATAAAGAAATTATTTAAAAGCAGTTATAAAACTGAAATTCATTATATCAGTCAGGTATTTGTAAACGGTAATGGTATTATGACACCCTCTCTACCTGTGTTTTTGTTCGTATTCATTCACCTACTTTGTTCAGTACATATACATTAGGGGTTTTATATGTCCCCCATGTTGTGTTTGATCCCTCCTGGTTAATTATATATACGAACCATGCTTTATGTAATAACTCGTCTTCCGCAGGCATGAATAGAACTCCTGAAATAATTATTGGTTGATTTTGAAGAGATTGATTGATATATCTCTTACATCTCAGTACGCAAAACAATTGAAAATTTAAACGCGAAATCGTTCTATTCCTTCCTAATATACAGACATCTAATATGTGTGACTCAAGAGCATTTAGTGGCTTCGGGAAGATAAGATTTGTGAAAACATTTTCAGAAAACTATTACCAGTCAACGATATAAAACTAATTAGTAGTGATTCAAAAGCAAATGATTGTCGTCCCATAGAGATATGTACTTAACTTTTGTGTGCATTTTATGGCAGTGGATTGCAGAATTTATATTTTTAAGGTGTGCAGTATTCACAATAAACCGTTTCACTAATGATAAAATTCCACAAATTTCTCCAACGCTTAATACATTTCATGGGTGTATGAAGAGAGTTAATTTTTCCAACTTTTATTTTGGCTCACGCCACTAACTGGATTTTGTTTATACCATCACTTATAGGACACAGCTGGAAACTTGACAAAAAAATAAAAACAATTTCGTGCCTCATTCTATAAACTCGGAATGGCCAGGTGGTTAGGGCACTTGACTCGCAATCTGGGGGTCACGGATTCGACTCCCCGTCCCAACAAAATTGTGAGGGTCAATCCAGTACTCTTTGGCAAAAGAGTGGCCTAAGAGTTGGCAGTGCGTGGTGATGACTAGTTGCCTTCCGTCTAGTCTTTCATTGCTAAATTAGGGACGGATAGCCCTCGTGTAACTTTGCACGAAATTCAAAAGAAACCAAACTCATTCTGTAAATAATCCCCAGATATTACGCTCAAGCTGAAGGGGAACAATGATGGTACTATCAATGAATTAAGCACTTTGAAAAACCTAGGCTAGATCTGAGTCTTGCATGTAAAATAAAGATTTTTATGAGCTAGCATACCTGTGGACCCAATAGTGAGTGTGAACACATAAGATCTTTCTTCCAGATCTGGCATAAGATAATTGTGTTACTTCCAGATCTGGCAACAGCCTTTTTTGTGCACCATAGGAGTATATCTATATCCTGGTATCATTGAAAATTTTCTCCCCCTTCGATTGTACAAACTCAATGTGTAATTAGCACCTTTTAGATTTCGGCTCCTGGTTGACAGGATTTACTGTTTGTAAATCGTTTACAAACAACTTGAGTACAATTACTTCTAACTTGAAATATTAAACTAATGAGAAGTCGCTAGCATATAAAATCTTATTATAAAGACTAACGTTAACTTTATAATACTTTCAGTGTTTCTGGGCCTAGCTCAGTTTACCCAGTTCTACTTGAAAGTCATGTCCTTAGAAAGGGAAGAGGAAGGGGTACCAGAATTATATAGGTTTATAGTTTATAGTTAATAATAAAAACATTAACTGAAATATTATTTGAAGTTATTAATATCTTGCAGTGATAACGTGTCAATATAATTATTTGAAATGTACAATACGGTTGTATATTTCGTAATTTGATATCGAAGTAAATATACTATGGAAACGGTTTGATGATCAATGATAGAAATCAAGGGTGGTTTAATATCTTATTTCTATTTTTATATTTTTTTTAGGGATAACTATCATACCCACAACCGGCTATAGACGGTTAATGATAGTGGGATCTGGGACGTTGTGGGTTCTAGCACCCAGATCCTAATCTTCCTTTTTTCGGTTACATGCTGCATCTGTTGTTTTGATTATATCCGATAGACGGAATAGCCTCAATGCTTTTGGGAGCTGTAACCACAGACATTTTCACTTTAAAATGATACCTTTTGTACTTTTGTACAAATGGTATAATTTTACATTGTTATATCAGAACTTTGTTGGTGCATTCACTTACTTGTTGGTGCATACATCTACATGTACAATAAATACATTGTAGTTTATATTATAGTTTCGTCAGATCTATAAAGTGCTGAGTGATCGCCTGTACGCTTTTGATGTAATACAGTTTATTGAAAAAATTGTATACATATATCTATATATACTACTAAAACTCTGAGATTGTTTGTTTGCTTGTCTGTAATTAAATACACCAAAAACGGCACACAATAGCAAATATTTTTAATAAAATAAGAACAAAAAAGAGAATAGAAACAGAATAAAACAAGTTTCGTTAAAATCTGGCCACGGATTACCGAGTTAGCGCCGTTTTTCGGGTCACTTTTATGAAAATTTCTAGCATGAGTAATTTTACATCACACTATCGTTCGCGCTCTTTACGAAACTTCTTCGTTCAAATCTATTTCCCTGTCAATGTTCCCATCTTCATTAAAAGGCGTAAGATGACAAAAATAAGATCTTGAAGACTTTCTCAATAATGAGCCGTGGTTATTGTAGGTAATTCGAAGAAAAAAGTGTTACTTTTTCTTATTTGTAGAAGGCTTAAGAGGAAAGACCACAACATAATGAACTAATTCATCACAATACTTGAAAACTCTGACTTCACTTTTTTGAAAAATTAAATGGTCTTTTCTTGAATTATGAATAACACGAATGGATTGAAATATTTAATCAAATTATCTCAAAAATAAACCTTTATTTCGATGCAATATTGAAATTACCTTGAATTCTTCATTACCTCTGGATAGTGGATGACCCAACGGGTCACGGTGTGGTCTAGTAAATATATATATATATATATATTTTCTGTTGCATTAAAAAGGCAAAAAATACGAATAACTTCATATTTTTTGAATATTTATTGCTACTAATCTGTCAATATCTAATATGTCACTAATGCTACATTCATTTTCTTTTTTTGCACGTGATATCAAAATGTTTTGTTTTAAAGAAACACATATTTATAATGGCACTTAATAAGTGGATTAGTTACGACTATACTTCGAATATTTCATAAAGTGCGGTTCTGTAAAGCATTAGTTTTTCTTCATTATTTATTTTATAAGCTTTTATTTTCAATTTAGCTAGACAAATTAGGTATCTATACACAAGAGTATGCAGAAACCTACTCATTTGGTTACATTTTTTAAGGAAATAAATGAGTGGCGAAGTCATACTGGAGGAGATGTTCCGGGCCATTGAGCTTTGATGGTATCTGAGGCTATTTTTACACCTTTTAAATATGTTTTATATAAATACTGGTGCAATTTATGAGAAGCGATCCTACCCGCCGTATCCCCTGCTTTCGCATATGTTATACTAATCATGAACTGATACCTGTTTTATTGAATTGTAAAATTTCTCGGAAACACTTCTATAAGTTTACTTATGTTCTTATATTTTTTGATATCCGAAACCATGTGAAACTTGCAACTGACTAGTATTGTTTGCATTCAAGTCAAATCTTCACTAAATATCTTAGTGCGCTATTAAGCTTTTTAAATATTCGTCTCTAAGCCTATTCAGTTAACAACTGGTTAATTCAAGTCTTTCAATAATTAACTTTAAAGTTTGAACTTGCACATAACTACAACTGTTTCAAACTGTGTTAATTCTGAAACCAATTCTAAAATCCTATAAAAACAACAAAAGCCTTATAAGTACTATTATTCAGACAAACAATAAATCATAATATTATTTCTAATAAAGAAATAGGAAAAGATAAACCTGTTGTTAACCGTGCAAAGAAAGACATCTTTGAAACTAGAGCAATGTATGCTTATCAAATACTACAAATCTAGTAAACAATGGCTCAAGTTGTTTAGTCATAAGCAAACCCATTATTTTATGCAAAATAAAAACGAATGGATATTATCTATTTTAGTGCAAAGCCACTTTGGGCTAGCTGCTGTGTACATTGAAAGGCTAATCGATCCTCTGATTTTCGGGTTGTAAGTCTGTAAACTTACCGCTTCTCCATTGGACGACAAGGAAAGGGAGATTTAACTCTATGAAATAAACTATAATAATGTGATTCAATTGGTTATAGATATGGATATTGTTTTGGTGACTGGAAGTTAAGAAATGATCACAGTGTTATAATATGAAGATAAAATATAAAACGTTGACAGTACTTGATGGGTTTGTGGGAAAAACGTCTGTAGCTGTAAGAAAGTATTTGGTACTAAATTGGGTTAAATAGACCATTAAAGCACTCTTGACTTGGCTGACAACAGGTAGAACAGCATCAAAATATCAGTTACTCGATTTTTGAAGTCGTGGATTTATTTTTTTATTAAAGACATAAAGCTAGAATTAGTAGCTTTGAAGAGAGAGATAAGGAGGTTATACGTAGAATTCTGTCGTTGCTTTTAAGTTGGTTTCGCTCTACCTCCAGTTCTTTGGAAAGCGTGAAATGGTTAAATAACATAAAAACTGTTTTACAAACAGTGTGAATTAACTCAATGATAAATATTATCATTAGGCTCACCGCGTTTCTCTCAGCTTTAATTGGTGGCTTTTCACATTATATACAAAATAATGAATGTAACTTCAATTTGACACACTTTACGATTTTCCGAAGCGAAAATAAAAACTTCCTTTTGAAACTTTCTAACAAATCGGTGTAACTGAAAAAAATCGATAAAGCAATGAACTATTTAAAAAGTCAGTCAACATTTATTTGAAATTTAAAGAGCAATTCAAAGAAGTTATTTTTGAAGATTGCTTTAACATATCACATAAATACCTGTATTTCTCTTTCTTTAGGTAAATATAATTATGTACTCGATGGATTTAGTACATTATTATAGCAATATTAAGCAACCCTATATGTAAAGTTTGAACAAACCTCTTTAGAACAACACGAATATCATAATTTAATTCAGTGGTTGAATCAACTTCTCTGTAATAAGTTAAAAACCATGGTCTAATACACAGATTGAACAGATTCTCTGTATTAAATATCGTCGTCTAATACACGGACTAAACTTTTGTGTAATGATTTAAATATCGTTGTCTAATACATTGGTTGAACAGACTTCTATGTTATTAACCTAAATGTTGTCGTCTAATATACTGGTTGAACAGACTTTTCTGTAAAAACTTAAATATCGTCGTCTAATACACTGGTTCAACAGACTTTTCTGTAATAACTTAATATCGTCGTCTAATACACGGGTTTAATAGACAGTAATAACGTTATTATCACCATCTAAATGCATGGGTTTCACATGTTAGTTTAGATACATTATAACTTCGTTCTCATATCTAGAAAGAATATTTTTGACGTTTGTTAGAAAGTGAAAAACACATTATGCACGTTATGCTTGTTTCTTTTAGCGCAAAACTATACCAAATTTAGGTTTATATGCCGTAAAGCTTAATGCTGAGCCACCCTGACATATACACTTTATACGGCAAATTTGTATTGATATTTAAAAGCATGTGATCACTCAAAGAATTATACACAGTAGACAATAAATAAAAATGGGTATAAAATAGAATAACACAGAAACCAAATTTTGCCACTTAATGATATTACCATGAAAACTCTAGGATAGGAGCTGTTCAGTGAGCTTCTTGCAATCGGATGGATTCCTATATTGAAGTGCCGGGGGTAGCCTAATAGTTAGTGTTCTCTGTCTTGGATTCCGATAGTTCATGATTCGCAGCCGCTTGTCACAAAAACGCTCTCCGCATTCTAGGAGCGTGAGTATACTCTATATATATAAGGTTAATTGTCAACTCCCATTATTCGGTCAGATAAGATTATTCAAGGTTGTTATTGTTCATTTTCGTTAAATGTTAATGTAATAACACAGCATTAACTAGTTTGTGTAATGTAAAACTAACAATGTTCATTACTTTCTGTAAACGTTTCAAATGTTATTTCTTAAAGCCACCGTATAGATGTTACAATATTTTATTGTTTCTTTAGTTTTTAAAGATATATGTAATCCAACAGATTATCTGCTAATTTTATCTTAATTTTTGTATCATTACAGTTGAAACTTCATGCCGCTTTGTCTCTTCAGAAAATGAGAATGTCGCTCTAATCTTTCTTTTTATTATTGTTATTTTGTGGCATCTATCATAAAATAAATTTATAATAAGTCTATTTCTCCCGTTTATCATTCCAGAAGTCGCTTCTACAAAATAACTTTTGTTTGTTTGTTTTTTGAATTTCGCGCAAAGCTACACGAGGGCTATCTGCGCTAGCCGTCCCTAATTTAGCAGTGTAAGACTAGAGGGAAGGCAGCCACCCACCGCCAACTCTTGGGCTACTCTTTTACCAACGAATAGTGAGATTGACCGTCACATTATAACGCCCCCACGGCTGAAAGAGCGAGCATGTTTGGTCTGACTGGGATTCGAACCCGCACCCCTCAGATTGCGAGTCGAGTGCCGTAACCACCTGGCCATGCCGGGCCGAAATAACTTTCCGTTCATCAACTAAAATGTATGATGATTTATAAGCTTTTGCATAACACTAAAAATAGATTCTATAAACTAAGAAAAGATTTGGTACCAGACTTAGATGTAATAGTTGTAACCAAGGTCAGAAGACAATAATCTTTCGGTAAGAAAAAAAAGAAAAGACAAATAACCATTTTTACGAGAGTTTGAGACGTATTTTTGCAATAACCAACTTTTTCGTTTAACTTACTTCTTTGTTGTTTTTTAATTCTATTTATTTTAACAAAATAATCTCGGCTGTCGTTCAGGTAGTTTCGTATAATTGATGGCTGTGAAAACTTAGGGGTATATTCTTTTCTGCAGTGTTAATTTCTGAATATAAACAGACTCCTATCGAGGAATACATAAGTTTATATGTATACTACCTTGTTTCAGAAATTTAAATGTTCTATGTTTGGCATGTCGTACAGACACAAACATTGCCACTTTAATTTCGTTATTTCTATTAATTACTAGATATTATTTTAAGGGTACAAACTATCGTAGCTCATTTCAAAATTAAATAACATATAGAAATTTTATAGTGTATTTCTGTAAGTAGAATTCACACACACACTTCTCATCTTTAGGTGCAAGATACTTTAAAATTGCTATTTTTTTTTAGAATAGTCAACGAAAAAGAGAAACATTATGTAGGAATAACATAAAACAGTTTGAATTTACCTGCACTTAACACACTCTTGGGATGCTTGAAGTAAGCAAAACATGATGAAAATGATCTGATATATCTTAAGTGTTAATGAACTAATAACTGAAAAACATTTTGATAATTACCATTGTTTTCTTTCTAGTAAAATTACATAAGACAAGCTTCATAAATCCGTCAAAATAAACTCGTTGGTCAAGTCAGAATACCTGGAAACCTAACAATAATTAATTCGTTCATGCACGAACGTTCAACGTGACCTGGTTATTTTTTCACGCAGGATGAATGTAAGTTCTCCTGGTTCTTTTTACTGTTATTTTTCACCTGTGTTTGTCTTTTCTTTCTTCCCCTCAAGTCCCCAAAACAATGAAACTAATCTGCAAACTACCAAGAAAGGCAGATTTGCGAATACTTGAAATTCGATTATGGTAGCCTGACTAGACAAGAAAACATATTTAATGAAATTTATCGGACAGTTAAAGGAGGAAGTCTTGGTTGATAACTAGTGCGTTGACTGAATGCTTGAAGCACATATTAATAGCGAATGTTCCGTCCCTCCAGCGACGTCACTTTTCTTTCCCTGAGTTATAGACGTCGTTGGTGAGATTTTCAAGCTTGTTAAAGCACTCGAGAAGAACTCTTTTGTCAGTAACCACTTGTCTCCTCCAAGACTTCGTACCATGACGTTCTAACAGTAGTCATTGGCGGAAATGATTATATAAGATTTCTCCGAACTTTTAACATCTAGCATAGTTTAGGTTGTAGCCATTCACGTTTTTGCTACGGAACGAGTTGTATCTTGTACCCAACGAACTTTAATCATAATTTGGACGTTCCGTAATCTGAAACAAGTGGAATAGAATTCCGAAGTCATGCGGAATTGGAAATTTACCACGGTAAGTGACGTTAATGAATTACCTTATTAACTAATACCATAATTCTGTATTCTGACATCACGCGAAGAAACTTCTCTTTTTCAATGTGTGATACAAACTACTTGTGTTATGAAAAACTTTGAAAATAACTGCAAGAAATGCGTTGTACTTAACGGTGGGTTAACTACTAGAAAGTATCCAATGGTAATACAAATATACGTTACTATAATTTATACAGATATATACTACTGTCAATGATTATGAGTAATTCATATACAAACTTACAAGAACATTGTTATTTCTAAGAATTTATTACATACCCTTTATCCAGCTGAGTAATAAGTTAAGTAACTCTGGAACATTATTAGGATAATAGCAAAAAACAAAAAAAAAGAATAACAGAGGCTGGATTTTTAGAACACTTATTTAAATTAATATTAAAAAATTATTTGTGATTATATTTCTATAACCATCAAATTAGGCATCTGCTGGCAAGATGGAACGTGTCTCTTAATTTTATATTTAATTATCTTAAATTTTATTAGCAAAGAAATATTCCCCAAAAAGAAATAAAATTAAGCTATTCAATTTTTGTTCACTGAAAAAAACCACAATTATGAGAAAAATGTTTCGTAAATAAAATATTACATTGAATAACATCCATTTCTTAAATATGAATATTTTTTATTAATAATTGAGAGTATGGGTTCGACGTGCATATTTCATTTCATGCATAGTATTCTGTGTGTGGTATGTATAACAATACTAGATAATTTTATAAATAATAGTTGGCATGGCCAGGTGGTTAAGACGCTCCACTCGCAATCTGCTTTGCAAGAGTGAAATTAGTGTTAGACAATCTGACAAACAAACAGAGCAAATTATTTATAGTGCAATATGTGTTTGTTTGTCCGCAAACATACCGCTGTGCTACTGGGGGGCCGTCTTACAGTGTTTAATAAATAAGAATATGATATGAGTACATTTTAAACATTAAGTTTATATATTAAAATTAATCCCTTAAAAACTGTGTTATAAAATCAACAATTACACGCCACATCTTCCTGAGTGGTAGTCACGTTCCCCCTTTTTTTTATTTCCACTAATATTCAGAAAATCCTGAACATAAATTTGTGTAAATAATCATTGTAATGATTAGGTAACCTTCTGGAACTGGATCCATTATCTTTTTAGGATGAAATATCTCATGTTAAAATGAAACTTTCTGTCTTTATCCTTCAATCAAATTACACCTTTTTAAAATTACCATCTTTATAGCTGTTTTGTTTGTATTAACTCTAAAGTAGATTACACAAATCTGTTCTTTTTTCTGAAGATTTTAGCTGAGTCATTTGAAAGAAGTTTTTATTATGGAGACTCTCGACAGAATACAGTTTAGACATTGGAGTTCTATTGATTCCTTAAAGAACCTACTTACGAAGTCACATCGGCCCGGCAAGGCCAGGTGGATAAGGCGCTAGTCTCGCAACCTGAGGGTCGCGGGTTCGAATCCCCGTCACACCAAACATGCTCAACCTTTCAGCCGTGGGGGCGTTATAATGTGACGGTCAATCCCACTATTCGTTGGTAAAATAGTAGCCCCAAGAGTTGGCGGTGGGTGATGATGACTAGCTGCCTTCCCTCTAGCCTTACACTACTAAATTAGGAACGGCTAGCGCAGATAGCCCTCGTGTAGCTTTGCGCGAAATCCATAACAAAACACCCCCCCCCCCCTCATTTTATCCTGTATCACTGTGTCAAGTTGTGCTGATTTGGTAGTTTTTCCGAAATTAGGTATAAAATTAGATGACCGTCAATTAATTAATCGCGTGAAACGCTGTGGACTGACATTAAGAGCTGAGTGTTGGAAGCGGGTAACAACAGTAAGTACACCTACTGCCACTACTTTTTCCCCTACCTCTTCCTAAAATGTTACCCTGACCATCACACAGTGTATGTTTTAAGTATATACATGTTGAGTTCTTAACGTTTATACAAATTGTTTGGTGAGATGATAATGACTAATAAAATAATATCTTATGTTATAAATAAATTGTGTGAAAATTAGGATTTTTGTGTTATTTATCATAACATCCACCCCCACATTTTTAAAGTTTAGAACCCAAGCTTAAACCATTTCAATAATAATAACATGTTTAATTTGTTCTACATAAAATTTGTATGAACATTACCAATATAATAGTAATAAACATTAATAAAAGCTTACGGTTTTAAAAGGAGGGGTACTGTTTAGTTCTTAATTAATTTAAAAGTATTGAGCAGCACTACTCTTTTTAAAGCCCCCCTGGGCCCCCCCAGTGGTATGTCTGCGGGCTTATACTGCTAGAAACCGGGTTTCGATACCCATGGAGGGCAGAGCACAAATAGCCCATTGTGTAGCTCTGTGCTTAATAGCAAAAACAACAACAAAGTCTCCTGGTGTCTCAACGACAAGTTTGGGGGCTTTTAACGCTAAAAATAGGTTCCGATATTCGCAGTGGGCAGAGAACAGATAACCTATTTTGTAACATTGCGCTTAACAACAAAGTTCTTTTAAAAGTGTAAACTTTTAAGTTTTTTTTTTACTGCATAATAACATTTACCGTTACAAACGTATTAACGATATAGTTTGAAACCAGGACTTCTAGCTGTGACGAAACGTTTGTTACAATATAACGCTGTCTGATAGTTCAGTAAAAATTAACTCAAAAGTTGAATTTTCAAGAAATCTCAATCGTGAACTCCTCTGTTTCTCACTTCAGTAAGTAATAAAAAGAATCACATCCTACAAGTTTCAATATTCTTTGTTATTTCCGTACGAGGACCGGAAATGCAGGTGTTTATCACGGTTTACGATCATTCCCACAAATAATCAACTAAAACGAAACAAACAACCACCGAATATTGTTGTAACTAATGAAATAAACAACAAACAAAAAAACGGAACCTTTTACAAGAAGCAAGAACGACAAGGTTTTTTTTTTTTTTTTAGTAAAACAATACACGTGAGTGCGCGTCAGACTTAACTACCCAGAACGACGTTTTGTTGTTGTCATTTGTGATTTATGTTAAATTCTGGAGTTTGTCAGAAATATCCTGTAATATAGGATTGATTTTTTTTTCCAGGAAAGACACGCAATCGATAAAGACGTCAGTCCTACAATGAAGTGCGTAGCTTGCGAAGTCTTGTTATGTGTTTTCTTTGTAAAAGGTCTCGGTTTGCAATTCAATTTTGCGCTGAATCGGAAGGTCAAGGAATTTACACAACCATAGCTTTTAATATTAAAATCGGGATACACACACACAGACGGATACGTACATGGACGGGATTTGAGACCAAAATGTGGAGAGGGGGAGCAGAAAATTATTATTTAATTATTGTGAACGTCTTGTGTATACTATATCTCACAGAAATAAATTAAGGGGTAACTTCTCCCCATTTGCCCTCCCCCGTAATCCAGCCTATTGATATGTTTGTTTGCTTGTAATTAAGGAGAAAGTCATACAATGGGCTATCTGTGCTCTGCCCACCACGGGTATCGAAACCCGGATTCTAGCGTTGTGAGTCCGCAGACATACCGCTATGCCACTGGGGGTGGGCATTATTGATATGTATATATACATAATTCCTCAAGTAATGTTTAAGTTTTTGATTCACAGGTACAGGTATGATGAAGTTAAAAACGTGAAAAGACAAGAAACTTGTTGATGATTGAAGTCGTGTGTTCTTGTACATTATATACGGAAAATATGCGTTTCATATGGTCAGATTTAACACCTTTGAACATTTCGACTTAACCTTCGTCTTCATTAGATCCAATGAAGTTCTAGTGGTTGCATCATTGGTTTAAGTGTCTTAAAACAAATGTTGTTTAAAATAGCACTTGGTTTCGTTAAAACTGAAACATTACATACGCGTAGATAATAAAAACAAATGTTGTTTAAAATAGCACTTGGTTTCGTTAAAACTGAAACATTACATACGTGTAGATAATAACAGCATACTCTGACTGTAAGAAATATTTTTTCAACTAGAATATTGGTAGATTAGATTTTTAATTTATTTATGCTGGGAATGTGTGCAAGTTTATTATTAAAAAGAAAAGTTATTAAATCAACAAAAATATATTACACGAAAACAAAGAATCGTGTGGTCAATGTCTGAATGGTGTTGGGTCCATTAAACCCTCCATTTTAGCGCTTCGAAGCTATCACTACAGGCCCCCCCAGTGGCACTGTGGTATGTCTGCGGACTTACAACGCTAGAAACCGGGTTTCGATACCCGTGGCGGGCAGAGCATAGATAGCCCATTGTGTAGCTTTGTTCTTAATTCCAAACAAACAAATAAACTATCACTACAGAGAAGAATCCCCAGTTCATAGTCTAACGAGAGTTGAGGATGTTGGCGCTTGTGTATCTTGAGATGAATATTTTTAAAGGAGCGATTTTTACTTTACTCGGTAGTGCGTCATTCTACAACCGAACTCGTACAACGAAAAACACAGAAAGTCGACTCCGGATATGTTTTATTTCTTGCTCGATATTCCCGCTGTTTACGTCTTCATTGGAGGCTTGTGTGACTTGGTCTCTGCATGATGAATCAATCATGTCAGAATATCGAATGAAATAAAGTGCTTTCAGGGTTCGAGGTTATTTTTTTTTCTTCATGTTTTAGCAGACGGTTACAACTGCCGTAAATTGTTGTAGGCCTACGTTAAAAACGACGTTAACTGACGTAAAACAAATCAAGTTACTTGTACAAAGCAACAAGTAACCGCGATAGCAAACACGGGTCCAGAATATTGTAACCGTACAACTGGACAGACACCTAATAATTGTCTAGTTGTCCAGCTACCATGCAGGTCATATAATGGAGTAAATTATTGTTTTATTTTATAATGAAAAAGTGTCTAGCTGTCCTGGATTCCCCAAAAATATTTCACGAAAACGCATAGACTGATTCAACTCTCTGTCTTCAAACCTACACTCTTTAACTGTATTCTGACTGTCTCTCAACTCACTCCACACTCTTGAAACAACTATCCCGTATTTATAATCTAGCTTCGAATGTGCAAGAAAAACTTGACGTCAACTTAGAATTTTCTGGACGTTCTACGCACTAGCTAATTACAACATTAAAAATATAGCTTGTAACAATAGGATGGACTCTTTACGTTGTTGTTCAAATTAAACGTGTTAGAATGTTAACATTGTTGTACAGTTTTAATTACGTTAAACCTCGTTCTCAAATGTGTTCTTGTAGGCTTAAAGAACAAAACTATACATCGGACATGCTAAACATATGCATATGTTGCTAAACTCCCTCCTCCCAGAATATTTTATCAAGCATAGCTTTTTAGCTGCGGCATAGTGGCTCGTAGAACGGCTCTGAGTTTTTCAAGTACAAACTGTTAGCTCATATCCGTGGCTATTGAGGATTCCCTCTATTTTTTTTGTTGTTGTTGTTGTTGTTGTTGTTTTTTTTTTTGTTGTTTTTTTTGTAGGCTCTATTTTATTGTAAAATTAATTAATATACGGGATCGGGCGTGACTGTTTTGTTTAGCGTGCGTGAATCCGAGGTTTTGTATTTCGTGTCCCATTGCTCCAAAAAAAACGCGCTTGCACTTTTGTTTTGTGGGTACGATGTAAGAGTGATGGTCAAATCCCACTATTCGATCAGACAAAATAGCCTAAGAGTTAACAGTGGGTTCTGTTAACTATGTAGTCTTAGTGATGTCAAATCCTACTATTCGATCAGACAAAATAGCCTAAGAGTTAACGGTGGATTGTGTTAACTATGTAGTCTTAGTGATGTCAAATCCCACTATTCGATCAGACAAAATAGCCTAAGAGTTAACAGTGGGTTCTGTTAACTATGTAGTCTTAGTGATGTCAAATCCCACTATTCGATCAGACAAAATAGCCTAAGAG
>NW_013665829.1:430100-439778 GCF_000517525.1 Limulus polyphemus | reverse complement strand
AAACAAAACAAACAATCGAAGTCACACGAGTATGTCCTTATAGGAGATCTTATAGTCTCAAAGTTAGCTTTACTAATTACATAAAAAATACACAAAATATACATATATCTAACCTCCTGCTGTGAGTTGTTCACACACAGATACATTTAACATGTATTAAATGTTTTAATACACTGCAGAAAGAAACAATAGCTCGCATCAGCAACTTACTTCACCTACACTCTCTTTTAAAATTAACAACCTGAATCGCATGCTTCACTGCCATACTTAAAAAGGACATGCTTTAATTTTCCCTTCGAGTCAATATCCTCGTGTAAAAGTGGTGAAACTATTATCGTGTACGGAAATGATATTAATATCAACAAATATCTATGGTTGTACTATGTCTTTACCTACTATTTTACAAATATTCTAAGTGACAATTCTTTGTAAGTATGGAAATATTTTTAGTACATCTAAACTAAAGAGTTAAACAAATCGTGTATGTTGTATGATACTGAGTGGTAATGTTAACAAAAAGTTAGACATGCATAGGTTGTCATAATTTTACTTTATTAAGAAATTATACACTAACGAACTTTTCACGTTATGTAAAATTAATAATTTCATAAGTGGTTGTCAGTAGTATAATTGCTACAGAAGTCAATAAACTTAGTGTTTAAAGTAAAAATAAAAATACCTTCTTGAAATTTTGAACTTTTACTTTGACATTCTGTAATGTCAAACTGGTTCTCAACTGTACACTAACATAATTATTTTGAATTATTGTACTGAGAAAATAAAATATTTCCTCGAATTAAAATGTGCTGTCTTAATTAATAAAATAAAACGTAAAAATTGACGTAATAACCCTTGAATTTTAATCCAACTGTTGTGAGTAGTCTGTAGTTACTGAACTTTCTCAAGGGTTAGGTGTGAATAACAGTGGTGAAAACACTTATGTTTTGTACAAGCGAAGTTAATGTAAAAGTTGTAAATATTCCCTCTTATGTTTTTGTTAGGTACAGGACATTCAGTTACAATATATAAAGATTGGCAAATTGTGGATTGGAGTTCATTGGTTTTTATTGTATCTTTTTTGGAAAATATGAGAGGCCTAATGTTCTGAAAAAACAAGATACACGGTTTATACATTTTTTAAAATGCCGAACAATGAAACTTCTTGTGATGATTATCTTCACAGAAACTAATAAAAAGTTTTAATCGATTAATAGATCAGGATATTAGAGGATATTAATTAATCAGGATATGAATTAATTTTTAATTTTTTAAATTACATGCATATATAGTTACACTCTTATAAATAGCATTAATAGCATGCTACTTTTAGCTTTTAGATAATTTTACCTTTACTAGTTTTAAAGAATGAAACATACATTACCAATATTAATATAAAACAATCCACTTTCGAATGATCGGAAATTCGCCATGACTGAATATATAGGTGCTTAACAGTCACCCGTGAAGCAGGGGGCAGCATTTGTATGGGGAATCAAAATGACATTATAAGGCTAGAATGCCACTGATAACATTAGTAAACAAATCTCTTCTACATCTTGTGAGGCAACCAGCCTCCGCAAGAAGGATCAGCCCAACCCCCGGAACAACCTCTGTGGAGACAAACCTCTGTATTATTATATAAAAATCGTACTCACACCTTATACGTGCGTCGCCTTCTGTTAGAATAGCTTATTATACAGAAGTTGAGTATGTTATATTAAAACGATTTTGGAGCCTCACTACGCCATGTCCGGTCATGCTTTATCTGACGACTGTGCATCTTAAAAAGAGCCCTACAGCATAGTTTCTATTGTAATAGACTCCGTCGTAAGGCTGTCGTGTCTAAAGAACACACCTCCCTTCACGTCGGCGACCTGACAAATTGTCGTGGTATGGAATAGCATGAATACCCCCTTCATTCTCTAGATGACTGATATATGCAACGATTGAACGAATAACAACAACAAAAACCTGGGTTCGCCGGTTCTTGTGAAAGAATCTAAAGTTAATTAAAAATAATAATAATAAATGTAAATAAATAGGCGGTGTTAAAATAAAAATGAATATTAATATTGTGTTATTAATTCTCACCCTAAAAATCTGATATGTAAATGTCTTAAATAAACTTGATAACAATTACAACTCATTTCCTTGATTTGGTTCACATGAAGTTCATTTATATTCCTTTGTTTTCCAGTGTCATTACGTATAAGAGACATTGCTGTCTTGGAAATCCTACATCCCAGATCTTACCACATCTTTATAATCTAATGTCGGAAAGGACTGTTATACACCTCACTCAAATGAAATATTTTTGGTGGCATCACGCTACGTACGACCCACCAAACAGTGTTAAAATGTAGTTCTTATACATCGCACATACTATTTGATTATTAACAGTTTTCCTAAGTTACATAAACACCGGTAAGTTTACGGACTTACAACCCTAAAATCTGGGGTTTGATTCCCCGCGATGGACACAGCAGATAGCCCAATGTGGTTTTGTTCTAAAATAAACATTATTTTTATGCCATTTAATTTTTCCTTGTGTTTCCTAGAACAAATTAATTTATTTCAAAGTGATTGAATGCAGAAATAATACATGAATTTTCGCATAAATAATCAAGTATTTCCTTTTATATGATTAAAGTAACTGTCAGTTGTCTGTATATAGACTCACCTAAAATCCTAATTTGTATGTATGTCGATAGAGGGCACAACAATCTCCACGCCCATTTACACAGTTGAAAGAATATTTCATGAGTGTTTTTGCGACTGGATATTATTCCCGTAAAGTACTATATGCTAACTATAGTTGAAAAAAAAGCAGCATTGCATTTCCTGATACAGCTTGCATTCTGTTTAGATTTAACATCCTATTTTTTTTCTCTCTTTTGGTTGTTTAATTGGAATTTCAAGAGTTTTTTCCAAGGATCATCAAAAAGCAAACAACCATATGTACAATCCACTGAAATAGGTCACTGCACATATGCTATCTCACCGGCAATAAGTACTGTGAATCCACTGAAATAGGTCACTGCACATATGCTATCTCACCGGCAATAAGTACTGTGAAATCTGTTCAGAACAAATGAAAGTGACAGATTATGTATATACTCCACTTTGACTCTTTCCCTTATTATCATTTTTCACAGCAAACTTGACAAAATTAATCATGAAGCATGAAATGTACACTAAAGAAACAAAACGGATGTTTTTTTGTTCGCAAACAATATTTTTTCATCTTGGTAATTTTAATCCTCCAGTAATTTTCATGGGTGACGTAATTTCACTGAGTTAGCGTTAAATAACCAACAGAAAGGTATATCAAGTTCCTACATATTGTTTCTATCACGGGAAATATTATAAGTCAGACAGATTGCTTTTCACACTATGATACAACATATATATATATGTATGAGCAAAACACCAATATATGTGTACGTTATAATGTGACAATCAATTTCACTTTTCGTTGGTGAAACAGTAGATCAAGAATTGGCGGTGGTTCGTGTTGACTAGCTGCATTCCCTCTAGTTTTTATATATATATATATATATCCAGTTTGATTTGTTTGTAGTTAAGCACAAAGCTATACAATGGACTATCTGTGCTCTGCCCACCACGGGTATCGAATCCCGGTTTCTAGAGTTGTAAGTTTGCAGACATACATCTGTGCCACTGGGGACATTCACTTTGCAACAGGACTCCACTTGTCTCCGCGGACTAGATTTCGAGTAGCTTTGGGTGAAATTCGACAAAATGTCTCATCCTTACAAACGAACAACTATCGAAAAAGAAATAATTTTTAAACTGGGTTGTTTAAAAGTATTTTTGGTATTAACAAACGGTTCAGTTTTTTATATATATTTTTTAATACCCTTCTTTTATTCTCTTAAAATGTCTAAGTTATTTCTTTCTTTGCTAAGTAAAGTTGTGTTTTTTTACTCACCAGCTCTATTATATTGTTTTTACTATATTGCTTAATTGTCGTAGTTCTATCTCGCGTTACATTCTGTTTTGTGTATTGTTTCATTTCGAAACGTTCCTATAATTGTCATTAATCGACAGACTAATTTCCTGGCATGAAAAAGAGCGTTTGCCAAGTCTATAAATTATTATCATAGTTTTTAAAGGTGGTTTGTTTTCTCTAAAAGTCTAATTTATATTATGTATATATATATATATATAAGAACGTTTCGAATAAGCTGAAACATCAGATGGGGCTTGAAGGTTTTAAGTTACTATAAGGCAGGTATTGCTTGAAATTCAATTAGGTGTTGTTGAGAAATATTAAGAACATAGCTAATAATGAACCATTTCTCTCCATTAGGTTCTCCTTTTCCTTTTTGTCCTGTATAATGATGTGAAGACACAAGATCTTGACAAGACAAAGACATCAAGAGATAAAAATGTTACGAGCACCTCAAGATCAGTGTCACGATCCACTTCCGTTAATAAGTTACCTAAAAAGGCCACTTTTCTTCTAGAAAGCTCAAAAGTTAAAGGAAATCCAGTCCCAATTTTTCCATTAGGGAAACCGGAACAGGAGGTGCCTACCACACCAAATAAACCTGCTCAAGCAACTACTCCAATTACAAACATTCGTATTTCCCCTTCCGAAGTTACAAAGACTGTGATTAATGGTAAACAATTTCGGAGACATGAAAACATCCCTGCAGAGACTGGTCAAATAGGAATTATACTGCCACCAGAAAAAGGCCGTTATGAAAATGAGAGAATAAAAACTTACCGTAACGCCAGATCGCAACACACAAAACCTAAAAAGGTTGAATTTTCAAGCTACGCAAGCTATGATGACTACGGTGATGATTCGGCAGCGACACGTGGACCACACATTGGGCCCGAACCTAGATACTCACGAGAATTCGGCGCATCTGATGCTCAGGTAACACAGAACAGTTATCAGCCTAGTTATCATTACGTTCCAAAGAGATCTAAGTCTACAACAAGTGATCAGAGAGCCTTTTCCCGCATCCTCAGTCCCAATGAGCGAAAGCAAACCTACAGACCACCTCCACCTAAAAACAACTACGATAAGAAGAAAGATGCCCCGCCACCTAAACCTGTTTTTAAGATTCCTTCTCCCCCATCAGTACCCGAATCATTTCGGACTTTCGATTTTAAAATTCCTGGTGAGCCCAGTTATCTTCGGGATGCTTATTCAGGATTGTCCTTGTCAGATAATTACGATACCGCTGGGGATCAACACATTCCCTTTATTCATGACTACGAACATCCTGGTTATTATGACTTTGTGGATGACAGGGTGAATGGAAATGCCAATGATCCGATTCCTATTCCCGTGCCAGTACTGGACACAGACAGACAAGATCCAATAGTGGTTCCTAAAGTTGATCTTAGCAAAACTAAATACGACAAAAATGGGTGTAGAATGGCTGTTAAAAAGATTCATTCTGACAACAATGAGAACAGGCAAAACCAAAAGACATCCTCTGAGCCACAAGGTGTCGTAATGTCAAAAGAATGTCTCTATCCTGAAGCTACCGGGAATAATCCTAAGAGCTCTGTATCCAAAGAATCTGAACTTCTTTATCGTCCTTTCTTTTACTCGGAACTTCCATTTAACCTTCCTAATCATCCTAGTAACCAGGCTTCAAAACCTGCTCAAAGCAGTGTGCCTTACCAGTCCACTTATAACAATCCAAAAACTCAAGAGGATCGCAGTCGGAGTGTAGAAAATAAAGCTAGGAACCTTTTTAGTTTTGAAGCACCTAGCCATTCGCAACACAACCTAGACTCCCACTTGCATGACTTTCCAGATTTTGACATCAGTGGGCAACATCTCTCAGAAACTGTGAGAGACAAGGGGCCGGAAGTCTCTTATAGTTCAAGTGACTCATATGGAAAAGATACACCAACTCAAGATGATCGGCGCAGGTTTGTTTACCGTGTAAACAATCAACCAGCCAGAACGTACAATGATAGAAAAAGCTACAGATTTCACAACTCAGGTGAAGAAAACTCTCGCTATGATAAATCTCAGCCATCTCGAGACAGTGGCCATTATGAAAATTCTCAATATGATTTAGCACCTGACAGATCGTATGAAAAAGGTCAAGTAACGTATGATCCTAATGTACATGGAAGGTCTGAGGCTGCAATTGGTTTGAAACAAATAAATCCGGCGTTTGGTGTCGAAGTCCAGGAGAATGGTTATGGTGGTGGATCCTTTGGTTATAATGATAACCCAAAACTTGGGCATGGACAAAAAACTGCTGCTACCGATCACAGTGGAGGCCTAGGTCGCGGTAATGGGGAGCCAGTATTACTTCTTGGTAGATATGGAGATCCCCAAACAGGCTACAGCGATCCCGGGTTTGGTGGAAAAGGTAGTGCTCAAACAAGCAATAGTGCATCTCGATATAGAGAAGAAATACCTATCAATTATGGATCTGGTTATGAAGGACCGCCAAATGACCATGGTGGATCTGGTTACGGAAGTCAAATATCTATTCAACCTGCATTTGGAGGATCAATACCTAACAATGGTAGATCTGGTTATGGAAGTCAAATACCTATTCAACCTGCATTTGGAGGATCAATACCTAACAATGGGAGATCTGGTTATGGAAGTCAAATACCTATTCAACCTGCATTTGGAGGATCAATACCTAACAATGGTAGATCTGATTATGGAAGTCAAGTACATGGACACGGAGTTCCTAATTACGCAAACAAAGAAAGTTCGCGTATAGGTCATAAATCTGATTTTGGTGGACCCGGCAGCGGAGATTATAGTGGTCAATTTTCTGAACACTCTAGGCCGCATTACGGAAGACCTAGTCAAGGAGGTAAAAAACACACAGATCCCCGTAGAAATTTTGATAAAAGTTTTTCTTTCTATCGTAAAGATAACAAAGACAAAAACCCCAATAGCCCAGGTTATAGTGAAGAATACGTGAGGGGCAGATTCAAAAGTTTCTCTAGTGATTATGATAGCAAACGAGACGACAAACATTAAATTGTTGCCGTTACAAGTTTGAAAGAAATCTTGTTTTTGTATTTTTAAAAGGCTTACTTGATTATTTCTTTTTATTTTGTGACAGACAAACACAAAAAAATTATGACGTGGAGTTTTACTAACTAATGACCAGATTCATTTTAAAATGATAAAATAATATTTGCATGTACTGATGTTTCATATTTCTATTTAAAAAAGTATAGTAAGGTGTCGTATGCTTTAATGTAATAAATAATTTTGTATAATCACAAAATTATGATATATTTATGTCAACGTCGACGATAATGATAAAACACTACAAATATCAACTCCACATGAGATTGAATTAACATTTGATTGAAAAACAAAAACAAGTAATATTTTTACTTACTTTAGAAATCCAAAGTTTCACATTCTTATCGTAATAAGAAACTAACTAATTGTTGTTTTATTTCTGTACATTACGCCATTTTTCCAAACCAAATGCATAAAACAAAGTTAAGCTAATATACTTGTTAGGACTAGTAACTCATCATTGTGATTTGTTTAGAGCAGTTTCGATCCAGTAACGAAACCTCTGAAGAAACGAAAACATTCTATAATCTCAGTGAACATGAGGACAAACCTACATATACTATTATGTATATATAATATTTCTGTTTCCTCTGTATTACATTATTGAAATCAAGACTACCTTGAATTAATTAGTGTGGAACTGCTTGGCTGAACATCGAAATCACTGAGGAAATAAATGCTGACTTCTCATACAATCATGACTAAAATATTTCTTTTGCTACTAGAGTTTTCCACTTGACAGATATTAAACATATTTATTTCAAGTGGTAAAAGTATATTGACTAACTGAAAGAAATTGTCTTATTAATTGTATTCATGTATTACTGATATATATAAAGAAGTAAAACTTAGTTCTAGGGTATATATCTATAATTCATCGCATGTATACATATGATTTAAAAAGTTCTGTTTTTATATCAAATAAATAAGAATAAAAACGTATTTTCAAAAACACTCATGAAAAGTAGAAATGTTCACAAATACTAAAACATTTTACAAGGGAGCTTATAAATCGTTATGTTATCAATATATTCAGAAATGATTATTACAGACGTATCTAACTAAATGTTCGGACTGTCAGAATCTCCACGCAAGTTTATTAAACCGCTGACGTCATGTATGTATAACATGAAACAGATCTCGTGACGTCATTTATATATAACATGAAACATACTACATGTAATATATTTCTTCAGTTTTTTCAAATGGGTTTTGAAGTATAAATAATATAGAAACGTAAGCATTTTTCCTTTAATAACCAGCTGATCACAAATAACTTAGTTGGCTTCGTCACATTACAAAAGCTCGGGTAACAACAGAGTTAACTTTTAAAACTAGCTGTATAAGAGAAAAACAAATGGCGAAATGTGACCTATTAGTTTTGCATGTGATTAACCATCATATTCCGTACGACGATAGTACTTAGATGTTTAGTTACTTATAATGAAGGGCACTGGGTTAGTAGTATCTTTCTCGTGTCGTAACACTTGAACTCTAGCACAAGTTGTATTATTACACCAATGTCAAAGTGTTAACAATTAACTTTCAACAATAAATGGAACTAAACATTTATTATAACGCAGCTAAATATAGCACAAAATGTATGCATAAAATAATCATATAAAAATTTAAAAAACCGTGAATAAACAGTAGAGACAAAAATAGCAGCTGTGTCCATAACACATTAAATACGAACTTCTAAATAAATGCGACACAAATGACACCTTCTAGTAAAATAGAAAACTTAACTGTAGTTTCTCAGAAAGAAACTAAGAACTACTTTTCAATAATTAATTAAATTGGTACTTTTGTATACATGCCTATTCCTCTAAAGTCCAATATTTTGCTCTATATAAGAAATCAATGACGTTTACAGAGATAAAATGGAATTTCGCATGAAATGAAACAGTTTCTACATTTGCAAATGTTATGTATTACAAACCAAATGTAGTTATATAATTAGATTTTACGAACTTCAACCACCTGGAGTGTATGAATTAGGGAACATTTTTGACGTACCTTCCTAAGCCCATTGAGAGAACACATCCAAATATTCTCAATTTTACGAACTTCAACCACCTGGAGTGTATGAATTAGGGAACATTTTTGACGTACCTTCCTAAGCCTATTGAGAGGGCACGTCCAAATATTCTCAGTTGCTCAAAGTTCAAGTAATTTCAGGTCAATAAATTTCAAGTAGTTTCAGGTCATAAAACTTAGTTATGAATAATCATCAACTTGGAATAACACAAATATACGGGAATTTAATGTGTTTTGTACCACATATTTGGTTCTGTGGGAAAGCTGTCGTTTCTCAAACTTGATAAATAATCTTATTATTTGTTATTTGTTTTATTTGCTTATATACACAAACATAATACATATACAAATGATTACATAATAACGGAACTGCATTATATATATATGATTATATACGCACATAGAATCGATTGCATTAGAAGCTAACAACTCCTGTTTTTAACATTAGAGTTTATCTCAAGCAGAAGTACAATCAGTTTAGTCGTAAATAGTGCTAATTAATGGAGAAGAATGACTACGAATTTGATTATAGCATATATATATATATAAAGCGTGGTCACAAGTAAATAGACACCACC
>NW_013665829.1:374717-429100 GCF_000517525.1 Limulus polyphemus | reverse complement strand
ATTTTAACACAGAACAAATATTTTACTTGATTGTAACATTTAAAGAAAGACGTGCTCGAATATTTGTGAATAAGTACAATTTTTCTGCTTTTCCTGATGAGCCATGCAAATTGCACTATTAAATTTTTGTTCTGGGCTATGTTGTCGAGGGCAAGCTTTCATAATTTTGTTTCAATGTTAAAAAAAAAAAGAAAATGAAATAAGTCACAAATAAATTTCAATGTATTTTTATTAAGCCAGTAATATGTGTTGTAGTCTTGCGTTTCAATTTTACCATAAGTACTAATTATACATTCAAATTGATGATTGGTTTGATTTGTGTTCTATAGGAGCTCAGAAGGGGCCAAAGCACCGGCTTTCCTTCCTTCAACTATGGAGTCCCATCGCAGCACGTTTGTCAGTACACAACACTAGTAGAGTGGCGCCATCTACAATTCCGAACCACTGACCACAAGGAGGCAACCTGCACGCGGCAACAACTTTTACTTTCAACTTTATTATTATTCATTTCTCTGTCTGCCCGTCGCCGAACTTCCATCCATGGGGGGCGTTATAATGTGAAGGTCAATCCCGCTATTCATTAGTAAAAAGCAGCCCGAGAGATGGCGGTGGGTGGTGTTGACTAGCTGCCTACCCTCCATTCTATCACTTCAAAATTAGGCTCTCTTCCATTCAATAATATTCACAAGGTTTTTCTAGTAATAATGCCTGCTTTAATTTGATTTAAGTAGTAGCAGTTCTTTACACTTTCTAAATGACAAGACAATTTTACCAAGCCAAACTTCCCGCATTTTCAAACTTACATTGTATGTCATACATTAAATATTATAATAAATGATGAGATCTATGTTATGCGTTAATTATTTTAAAAAAATACCAATTCTGCAGTAGGTCTAACTGTTAAAGAAACTATCGTTCAGAAAAACTTTTTGTTTGTTTCTTGAATTGCACACGAGGTCTATCTGCGCTAGCCTTCCTAATCTAGAAGTGATAGATTAGAGGGGAAGGGAGCTAGTCAACACTGCTCAACACCAATTCTTGGGCTACTCTTTGCCATCGAAAAGTGAGATTCACCGTTATATTATAATGTCCTCACGGCTGAAAAGGCGAGCATGTTCAGTGATGGGATTTGAACTCGCGAGTCGAGCGCCCTAACCACCAGGCCATACCGGGTCCTGCCAGACCATTAAGGAAAGTTAAAAATATAAAATGTAGAAGCATGTATTAGAACTGCTAGGCCTAAAGTTGCCGACCTAGGCCTAACAGTAGTTACAGCAATAATAAGCCTGGAAACACAAACTTATGAAATTGAATTAATTTGGGTAGAATCTCAAGAAGTGAGAAAAATATGCAGGACAACTGAATCGAAAGTATGAATAATTGGTAGAGAAGAAATATAAAACAATTCTGTTCAGACTAAGAAAGTTTTACCTAATTTGACTCAAAAAACTTTAACTTTAAATCCCAAAATTATTAATAAATGAATACAAACTCTTAATAAGCAACAACAACGTGGATTGAAACTGGGAATATACTTTTCTTTTAGCTTGAAAATGTGCCCTTGAAATGCACAATACATAAAACTTGACCGTTAAAAATAGTGCGTATGATTTTCAAAACAACCCTAATATCATTAAACATGTGCGTGACAAGACTAGTCTAGTGTCTTGCGTGCCAGGAGGATGAGGCTATATGCATAGTTTGCGACGCAATACCGCAAAAAACGCGCTCCGAACGTTGGGGGCCGAGAGTGTATTATAAAAGTGACGTTCAATTCCTATTATTCGCCGAACATGCTCGCCTTTTCAGCTGTGGAGGCGTTATTATGTGGCGGTCAATCCCAATATTCGTTGGGAAAAGAGTAACCCAAGACTTAATTGCCGGTGGGTGGTGTTGACTAGCTGCCTTTCCTCTAGTCTATCATTGCTAAATTAGGGACGGTTAGAGCAGATAGACCTAGTGTAGCTTTGCGCGAAATTCCAAACAAATTTAATTCATTATTCGATCAAATAAAAGTAAAGGGGGGGGGGTACCTTTGACTTGGAAGAAAGTGCCGCCATAGCTTTTTCAATTTATATTTTTCTGTCATTAAACAAAATATATTCGATCAATGAATTATTATCATTAGAGTGAAAACAATGATATATGAGAAAGAGCACCTAATTATAATTTTCATTTTTTGATAAACCGAGGAATCAAAATCTATTCATAAAATATAAATGTCACTCGTAAGGCTTGGATGTATAAAATAAATATACAACGAAATATTCTTCGCATCACAGAAGACAATAGATTATGTTATATATGATATGAAGAAAAAAATAATAATCTACTTACTTAGTCACTCAAATATATATGTTTTTGTTGTTTTACAGTTTTTACTTCTGGAAGTATTTCAAAATTTCATAACATTGGTGTGTCAATGGCGCCACCGTTTGGAAGTAAAAGACAAAAACAAAATACGGTACAGAAAATTGTTCAAGCGTGCTTTATGTTTGTTTGCTGTTAAGCACAAAGCTACACGATGGGCTATCTGTGCTGTGCTCACCACGAGTATAGAAGCCTGGTTTTTAAGGGTGTGAGCCCTCAGACTTTCCGCTGAGCTACTTGGGTGGGGGTTACCTTATGCTCTTCAACAATCTGATGATAGAATAATGAAATAATATGCTATTTAATTTGTGGTTTTAGTTATCAAAACATCTTAATATGTTCCGATGCTTCCATAAACAATATATTGCATCATGAAATATTGTGTATAACAAAGAGCGCGATTGTAGTAAAAATGAAAACAATCAACCTGGAATGAAAGTGCAATAATTTAATTAAGCCTCGAACGAGGAAGATACTGCCATGTGGTTGTGCTTGAACAGATAAGTAAATCCTGAACGCAAGTGGCCTTTCAGTGGCACAGCGGAATGTCTGCGGACTTTTAGAACTAAAAACCGGGTTTCGCTACTCGTGGTGGGCAGAGCAGAGATAGCCCATTGTGTTGCTTTATGCTTAATTACGAACAAACAAATAAACACATGAACGCAAGTGACCTATATTCAGAGCTGCAGGAACTCCGAAATATGACTTCATGCATTCGTATCTGCTTGCTTAGCAACGGAAAATAGAGTACAAATAAATTAATTTCGATCAGAATTATCATTGATGATTTTTTGTATCATAAGATACTTTATTTGTTTATATGTGTAAAATTAAATAGTACACGAGATTTTCTTTTAATAATTATGACGTCACTTCCTGTTTGAAGAAATGTAGTTTTGGCCATCAGAAAGCATCTATTTCGTCTATAAAACCCATCATTGCAAACCAGACAGTTTACAATTACGACACCGCTCGTTATTATCTAGCTACTCGGTATCAAGAAACATCATGAAAAAGAGTAACCTGTTTAGCTAGTTAAGAAGTAAAAATTGGCAGTTTATGGGAGTATACTTAGGGTTTCGTGAAGAGAAACTATAAAATTTGTTTTATTTTTAACTCGGGTAGATGGAAAGAAAATAGGTATTTCATATAGTGGAGGGATACAACAAAGGTCACGGACTCTTTGTTTAATGACCAAGGACAACGAGGGAATGATGAGAGACAGGTTCTGGTTATTATATTATTAGATCGGATCAACCGCCGAATAAGTAGAACAACAGGTCTAAGACCAGGTTGCTACACAAATAAAGACATAAAAATGTCTATTTAATTAAAAAATGCCGACGCTACCGGGATGCATGTGTAGTTTTATCCATCTGCTAATCTAGTGATTATTTTGAATTGGTTTTCTTAAAGCAAATTTCCTTAAACGTTTTAATATAGCCTGGTGTTGCTATTGTTATTCGTATTCTTAATAAAGTGTAACAAAAATCCAATCTCGTGACAGTTGGTAACACCACAAAATCCTGTTGTCTTCGCTATACCTTCCTCCATTTTTTGTTCATTAGGGTCATTCCCCTAGTGAGCTTCACGAACAAATGTTAAATCAGACTTATAATAACAGTGTGCCGTAACGAATATAGTTTATAGGTGGATACTGTGATGCTTGAATGCTCACAATTAAGTTTTGCTTCGTATTTGAACAGGGAATCAATTTTTATCCTGGGAAACACTTGTGTTCACTACAATGTCGCTAGGATGAGAGCGGAAAATAAACTAAATTACTTTTTGTTTTTAAATGTGTGAACGACCGTTAAACGTAGATAGTTTTTCTGGTACAAAGGGCTTTAGAATTAAAACATTTTTTTTAAAACTCTTAGACACATTTAGAACGTTTTGTGTAAAATAAAGACTTATTTTTTATTTATCTGTTTAACAATTTATTCATCCTTCTATATATGTGTGAAGAATGATATGATATAAATTTTAACTGTGTTTGTTTGACATATACTTTCAATGTTAATATAGCGCCCTTTACCCAGTTCAAGTACTACAGAGCTTGGGGTAACTATAGTCTGATGACTGATAGAAAACGTAGTTATTTACTTATCTTTCTATTACATCATCCATTCATCTATTTTCAATATAATAACCTTATTATTGCGACTCCAATTTTTTATCACAACTTGTATCATCTGCAAAATGCGAGGGCACGGGTTAACCTTGTGGTAGGGCTCTGTATGTCAGAGTTGGCGAGCAGGGTTCGAATCTGTGCGAAACTACATAATATTTCCTTTACTTTAAGCTGTTTGTGCGTTATACAAGTGACAGTCAATCTTATAGCATGTATGGTGACATACCACCGTGGCACAGCGGTATGTCTGCGGACTTACAATGCTAGAAACCGGGTTTAGATACCCATGATGGGCAGAGCACAGCTAGCTCATTGTGTAGCTTTGTGCTTAACTTCAAAACAAATAAATGTATGGTGAGCGGTAGGATACTGCTGACTGGCTGCCTTTCCTCAGGTCCGTAGGTCAAAATTAGGGACGAAAGCAGATAGCCTTAGTAGTTTTGCCATAAATACAAAATACAAATATAAATTACTATGAAATATGATACGAAGTTTACGTAGCTTATGTAAAGCTTGTTGTCGTTTAAAACCAATGTCATATTTCTTAAACTGATATGTGGGCTATTATATAAATTAATCATGCAAATAGCAAATAATTTAACAATATTAATTATAATTATCATAAGTCATCAGTATTAAGTCTATTATAGTTTATTACACTGCGTTCTCTATCTAGTCCATTGGGGCTTTTTAAGAATTAAAAGAGTGTATAATAATACCATTCCAACCATATTATTTTCGCTATACTCTTATGATAAGCCTAATAATGCTAATGCCTTATGATATAATTAATAATAATCATGCTTCTACAGCTTGGAATAGGTGTTCATCAAAACAGTTGTTAATCTAATACATCTATCACTGATTTAATCAGTTGTCTGTCTTCCTATCGTAATATTTCCACAATTGGCCACGATGAACAAACTGTGACTTGACATGTGTGTTCTTTGAAATACATTATACCACATTATTAATCATCTTTACTACTATGTATCATTACTTCTAGTGTAATATGAACTTTTAAGTTATACCTCCATTTTGTGGGTTGTATAGCCACCACATCATTAATCATCTTTACTACTATGTATCATTACTTCTAGTGTAAAATGAACTTTTAAGTTATACCTCCATTTTGTGGGTTGTATAGCCACCACATCATTAATCATCTTTACTACTATGTATCATTACTTCCAGTGTAAAATGAACTTTTAAAATATACCTCCATTTTGTGGGTTGTATAGCCACCACACTAGATGACCGTTATCGAACCGAAGATTGTTCGTTTTTACATCTTAACTATTTCGTGTGTCAATAATTCACTTTAAATGGCTGTATTTCCATTATAACATAAAAAGTAGAAAAGTTTTTATTATTATTATTAATACTAAGATTTTACACATTTCAACAGAGAAAATTGAATCAGAATTATGCCATCGATCAAGCTGGAGTTTCATGTATTCAGTACACACTAACCAACTTCAGTGTTTTGATTTCTTGATAGGATCACTTCCTTATATATGCCTGCTCTTTAAGACGGAGTATACCACACTGATGCTTCTCTTTACTACTGCAAATGACCGTTTACACAGTTGATTTGACCTTTGGGGCGCGGTTTAACCTTGTGGAAGAGCTCTGGATTTCAGAGCTGACGATCCAGTTTCGAATCTTTGTGATATTTTACGTATTACAATTTATCCCGGCCGAGCCTCCAAGTTATTACGTCACGTATTACAATTTCAAATAGCCTATAAATTGCAATTCAGATTTAGTAGTTAAATAAATACCGATATATTTCCAATTAATGATATTTGCCAACAAGATTAATACACGCAGTTTTCTTTTTTTAACACAAATATAGTTTATATACAAACAATAATACAATTTACAATAACGGTTATTACAAATAGTTATTACGAATAATGATTTATATACAGAAGTGTTACAAGCTTACAAGCAATATAACGTCTTCTTTCTAATCTGGAACTTTCTTGATATCTTATCGAGGGTTCATGATGAGCGAATTAATTTCGAGTTGACGTAAATACAATTCACTTAACAGGGAGCTAACTAGCTCATTGGTCTTCCCTGCTCACACGTCGAAATTTTCCCACAGATGAAGTAGGGTAATGTTTTCGTACAAGTACTAATGTCCGATGTAAATCCAATGAAGTTAAATGGTGTGTAATGTTCGAAATTTATAAATGTTCCTGGTAAAATATTGAAGTGTACTGATTAATAGGTGTTATAACAATCACAGTTATAGCTTCCGAAGTTTATGGCAAACCAATAATAGATACTATTTTTTGGCGCGTCGCGTTGGTTATATTTATAGGTGTGTGGAGAGTTTCTCGAAATTTCAGCTTACGCAACAATATTGACGCTAAAGTAACGCTTGCGTAAACACATATATTGTTGATTTTTACACTCGAGAATTTTCTACAACTTTAGAGAAAAAGCAGGAATTTCGCAATACAGATTTAACAGTATAAATTATATACATTTCTAAATATAAATTTAATATAAACAAACATCGATATTAAAATAAATATATAACAGTAAATTCGTCACAGATTCGACAAAGCATTCCCCCCATTTTAAGCTGTGGGTGCGATATATGAGTGACAGCTAATCTCTTAACGTGGATGGTGTTGGCTAGGTGCTGCTGACTGGCTGTTTTCACTCTGGTCATTAGTTCAAAATCAGGGACAGCGGCAGATAAGGCTAGCTGCTTTCCCATAAATACAAAAATAAGTTACTGTAAAATATCACACGATGTTTACGTGGCTCAACTAGAATTTATATCAAGATAATATTTTTTTGAAATGATACAGCCTATCATCTAAATTAATCGCGTAACTAATCTAACAATATGAAACGTTTTTTTTAGGTAATCGCGTTAATATGAAACAGTAAGACTAGTGTTCCACATTCTTTGTAAAAATGATATTATTTCATTAAAAAACGTTAAAAGGGATTAAAAAACGAGCATGCTTCCTTTAGTTTTATTTTCCATATGTTTCCACTAAATCTGTTTTAATTTGACCACATGAAGTAGACCATTAAATAAACATTTATGTATTAGAAATAAAAAAGCATATAAAGTCCTAGTATAATCGCGTCACTCCAAATATTAATATCTTCTTTATAAAGAAGAATATTAAGCTTGGAATATAAAAAAATAATAATAATTCTTGGAGTGTGAAAATCCTAAATGCCACGCGCGAATAATCCTACAAGAGTTCAGCCTTTCTGCATAGCTACACAAGAGTTAGAAATCCGAAAAGCGTGGAATTAGAGCGTAACTGAGAGAATCTTAGTAGAGTCTTTGTCTTGTATGTACAAACGTTCTTTAGAACAAAGTGCCAGAAGATACATACTAAATCCTCCATCCTTTGACTTAAGGTTTTTCTTTGCCGGTCAACAAAAGGCTATTGCCTCTTTAAAAGTGGTTGGATCTTATCTGAGATGCTACCCTTCCAAATACTTTCTGTATTTGGCTAGGCTCACATAAAATACTTGACACTGACAGAAAGGCTTATTTTCTCTTTAAAAGCATGGATAACTTCATATACCTGGTCACGCCAAGTAAACAGTGAAACTTGTATAAAAGTAAAAAGTGTGAAAATGTACGCTGAACTAAGAAATTAAGAATCAGTTTTGGCATTAAAATCTGACCTGTACCAAATCTTGTTTCCAGTACGAAAAATAATAACATCTATACTTACTTCATTTATTAAACGTAAAAAGTATCTTCAACATCTGAATGATTATTCCAGTTTTTTTAAATTAACTTATCTCCAATTGTAAGCAACGTCTATATACAGTTCCACCAGAGATTATAATAATAGTGAGAAGCTTCTAAAAGAACATTATACAGTTGATAATGCTTAAAGTATACAAATGCACGCAAATGTCTATATAAAAAATACACAAACATCGATCCAACTGTGTCAAGCTAAATTTAAGGATTGCAGGCAGCAACATCATTTGGGATTTGACATAGTGATGGGGAGAATTACTACAAAGGTCCAGTACCAAACCACTAGTTCCATCAAAGCTCTTGGGTTTTTTAAAGTCAAAATTAAATAATATATAGCCTAGTATTTGATTGACTATAACTTTCTAGCATACACATTAAAATGGTAAAACTGCTGTTGTATTGTCAAGTTCTTATAATCTTCTCAAAGAAAGGTAATTTACCTTCCTGCCCCCATAGTGGGCGTCCCTTACTGTAGAGCTATACATGCTTCAACATACAAGCGAAATGGTTTAAGTCTAGAAAGCAGCTGCACTAAATTGTCGTTTTAGTAAACTTTGCTTACTTAGGTTTTGATGCTGTAATTTTATTACTGTGGCTTCTTAGATCAAGAAATTGGATTATCGATTCAGGAACAGTTTAAAAGAAAGAAAACAATAACAAGGATGGCGAATAACGAGAAGGTTAAGTTTCACAGTTTAACAGAATGATTGCACTTTCTGTAATATGATGTAGTTTTTGTCCAATCGAACTGAAATCCTAAGACACCTTGCTACGTGTATTTGTGTCTACTGATGCTAACATGTTCTTCTTACAGGAAACCCGTAGTAAAAGGCTAGTAAAGAAAGATTTGTTGCAAATCATTGTCACTTTTATTGTGATGTAATGTTACATAAACTACTGATCAATAGATCATACTTCACTGGCATAAGGCGTTACTTACCATAATAATTGGCACATCGTAAATGATTGAACATGAATAGCGTTTCGACTGTTACTTTGTGTGTTTCACTTTCAGCCATCCTAATCGGCAGTGGAATGCAGCACACGTGGTGTGCGGTTGAAATGCTATTATGTTCTTCTTACTTGAAATACCCAAGAAAAGGGATACTAAAAAAAGGGGATTAAAACAATTTACATGCACACTATCACTTTGTTTACATTAAGTTTTGCTTCCCACGACATCCTTGAAGAAAAACTACAGGGTGTCCGAAAAATCTGTAACTATAGGGACTTCAAGGAATTTTACAGAATGTGTTCCACATGTTGTCCTTGTAATTCGAAATTTACAGCAGGATGAATTCGACCTTCTTATACTTTGACAGTGCCATAATAAGTCAAGTTTCTAAAATTAAGAAAAGCTGCAAATCAGCTATTCGTTTCAGACTTTTCGAACAAAAATTGTAGCACTTGTGAAGGTTCATTTCTCTTAATATAAAAGTTACATTAAGTTGCTACTTTTAATATGATGTAGGAGTGCCTACATATCTTCAGAAACAAAAGATTAACGAGTTTTAGCATTACTGAAAAAGAGATGTATCAATACCCTAGATCTGTTCACAAAGTTTGTCCCTTTGTATACGGTAACAGTAGTATTACTCCAACCTTTCTTCTTATAACTTGACTGGAATCACTACCGTGCCTCTAGCTATTTTACAAACGGAAATCAACAGTTTTGGACCATTTATGAGTCCTCATATGTAAACTGCAATAATTCTTTTCTATGTTTAAAAATGTTAAATGCTTTTCGTACAAATGCTCAGAGATTTTGATTACATTTGTTATTTATTTAGAAAAATATTTTTTATTAGATGTGATTTGTTTTTATCTTGATTAAAATTTGAACATACAGTGTTAGTCCATATTCAGAGTAAAACAGCAATTCTTTTTCTTTGAATGCTTACTGCTCTTAAGATATAATACATTATAATATAGTATATTATTTTAACGTTATTCAAATTCGAAACCCAACCGTTAGGGTGCGCTATAAGAGTTACATTCAACTCCCACTATTCGATCAGACAAGAGTAGCTTAAGAAGTGGCAGTGGGCAGTGTTGACCAGTTTTCTTACCTCTGGCCCTATGCCATTCCCTCATTTAAGACTTTTCATTTGCCTCATAAGTCATTAGTGGTAACCCAGTGTCTGCGTAGAACAATTCGCCATGAAAATGATCAAAGAATTTATAGAAAACATAAAAATTCATGCGCTACAACAGTCCAACATTCCCAAGCTCAGACTAATATATATACCAGTGGAATTATATTTCATGCCTGGCCTGTCCTCATTTCTTTACGTTTTACTTCTCAACAAGGAGAAGAAAAATGATTATTTTACAACATTTTGATTGGTTATTTCTCTTAACCTAAAACAGATATGAAGCAAGTGCTATTTTAAATGTGATGTAAAAATGTTTGGATCTGTTCTAAAGCATAAGAATAGTGACGTTTCAGAATTTGGGACAGGCGTGGCAATATCTCTGATTTGGTCAAATTTTCGGTCCTCTGTACTATCCATCCTTTGTATTTGACTGGAACATTACCCCGTCTCTAGACTTATAAAACGTTATTGCTGCTATTATTCTGATGTAATGTCATACGGATTACGAATCAACAGATCACACGCTACACCGGCATACGATTTTATGTCACAAAAGTTTAAATGGCATTTTCTGCACGTTAAGGGTAATGAAAATTAACTTTCTATGGTAGTTTAAAATAAAGAAGAATGCTGATAATGATACGAATATGCAGAATAAGAAGTTACTTCCTTCAACAACACCTATTACGTTCACAATCTACAAGATGCAATTGTTAGATATAGAGAGCGCTGACACTCTAGTCTCCATTACGTATAATGCCCACACATTAATATCCAGTTACGTATCTTGTTACAGTAACTTTTATCATGCGTACTGTTTACAGACGTCAGTTCGCGTTAATTACTCTTTTTGCACCTTGTGAATTATATATAATGTGCATGGAATAAATCTCGTTACATATAGTGTGTAGGTACTGCATCTAGCACTACAAATGTGCACCTATTGTAACTTTCGTTTCAGATTACTGTGTAGTTTCTGTGACTCTTGTTAAGCTTACTGCGTAATTATTGTAACTCTCGTTAAATTCATTGTGTGACTACTGTAACTCGTCTTTAGTATACTACATAGCTACTATAATTCTTGTTAATGTTTACTGTGTAGCTGTTGTAACTCTCGTTAACTTCATTGTGTAGCTACTGTAACTCGCCTTTGGTATACTCATAGGTACTGTAACTCTTGTTAATGTTTACTGTATAACTATTGTAATTCTCGCTAACTTCACTGTGTAGCTACTGTAACTCGCCTTTGGTATACTTCATAGCTACTGTAACTCTTGCCAATGTTTACTGCGTCATTACTGTAGCTAGCTTTATACTGTGTAGCCACTGTAACTTTCGTTAACTGTATACTGTGTAGTCACTGTAACTTTCGTTAACTATATACTGTGTAGCCACTGTAACTTTTGTCAACTGTATAACGTGTAACTACTGCACCTTTTGTTCTGGTATTGAGCGAGAGTATCCTTGGGGTAAAGACTTGTAGTGAACAAAATGTGAAATAAACACCTCTGATTTGAAATCTTCATCAGCTGATTAATTGGACTTTGGAAGAAAATAATATCATTCAATCGTATTTAAAATTTCAATTGTTCAGCCTGTTTTATTAGCCGCGGCATAGCGGCTCATAGAATAGCTCTGAGTTGATTTTTTTTTTTCAATTACAAACTTTTAGCTCACAGCTCCGTCATCTCTAGACCGATTTGAAATATAATTATAGTTTTGGACTCAATAGGTCAAACCCTTTCGATTGATGTATCTAATCACGTCCAAGGTGTCATAAATTAATTTACTCTAATCCTGCCTAAAATAATTTCAATTGAGAGTATACTCGTAGAGATCCTCATAAGTAATAAAATCGAATCGGGTATAAGCGCGCCCCACGTTTGGTATTGTTGGCGTACAAAAACATAACTAATAAAAAGGTGTCATAGCTTAATTCACTCTAATCCTGCCTAAAATAATTTCAATTGAGAGTATACTCGTAGAGATCCTCATGAGTAATAAAATCGAATCGGGTATAAGCGCGCCCCACGTTTGGTATTGTTGGCGCACAAATATATAACTAATAAAAAGGAAAAAAAAAAGGTGTCATAGCTTAATTCACTCTAATCCTGCTTAAAAGAATTTCAAGTGCCGCGGCTATATTGTTATATATTTCTATCAAACCTTGTCTCTTCGTCAAATGTTATGCTTTAGGCATTTTTTGATCGGTTACATTGGTTACATGAAGGGGTTGGGGTTGGACTCCCACATTTTCTTTATAAATAAACATCAACATGTGTGTGTGTTTCTTATACATTTCCATATGTCTTGAACAATCATGGATTTCTTCTCTTTATAAATTTTTGTAGTAGAAATCGAAACTAGAGTTCGGAATGAAATCGAGGAACACTTTCATTTTTCTAATCATGATACATTTTCGTGAAAATATGAAAGCTCCACATAAATATGTAATATTTTGTTTTTCTATTGATTTTGTACTGAAGTTTTCTTGGACAACTTAAAAAAAACCTGGGATAACACAATTTACACTGATAACAACGTTATCCTATTCTAGAACGACCGAATGTGGCCTAGATGGTATCGTGACCAGACTGTGAATCCGACGCTTTCTGATTCACGTCTCTCTGCCACATTAAAGCTATAAGGCTGAAGGTGAAACCTAATATTCGGTCAGACGTGAGTACCCTGGGAGTTGACGGTGGATGCTGTCTAATCTAATCTATCAGTTCAAAATTAGGAACAGCTACGCAAAGTAGTAGAAGATTTGCGCGAAAAACCCAAACAAAAATAACAACGAGATATAAAATTGTAACCAGAATCACTGAAACAATGCTGTAAAGGGCTTTCAACCAGAGCCATTAATGGAGTTTGTCAATTTTGTCATGGTCGTCGTATTTCACTATTAGTTATAGATTGTTTCGATTTTAGATACGTAAATCTTAAATATAATTTTGTTTATGGTTTAGCCTTTTTTTAAAGTTTTGTATTAATTACTTATAATATTTTTTTAATGTTGATTTATTTTATATAGTTAGAAACTTCTTCTGTTTAAGTTTCAGAATCAGTTTTAGTTTATTTTTATGTCTAATTTAGCAGACTTAGTGATTAAAGTTGTAATGGAAATAAAATTACCTTAATCTTTTATTAGTGGGCGCCCTTGATGAAAACCTATTTGGTTGATTCAGGTTAATGAAAGATTTCTATACTAATAATTATCAATAAATCACAGCAACATGAAGATTCACTGATTTAAAAAACAAGTTGAAAGAAATTGGAGGAAATATTCATAGGTGCTAATAGTCATGACTCGCAATCATCGAACATGCTCGTCCTTTCAGCCGTTATAATGTTACGGTTAATCCCACTATTCCTTGGTAAAATAGAAGCTCAAGAGTTTGTGGTGTGTGGTGTTGATTAGCTGCTTTCTCTCTAGGGATGGCTAACGCAAATAGCCTTCGAAAGTTTGCGCGAAATTCGACAAGTAAACAAGCAAGCAATTTTTCAAAAGTCTTGGAAAATGGCGTTTTTTTTATCTAGTCAGGCTTTTTACATTTATTTGCTCTATTTAACCAAAGTTCAATAAATTTCGAAATTAAATTCAAGAATAAATTACTCATGCACAAAATCATCTCATACTCAGCGTGATTTCCAATGAAGATTAACAGTAGTTTTAAATTCAATGTAATTGAATGTTTAAACAACCACACGTAGAAAATAATGAAACATTTCAGTGTGAAAAGGTTTCATATGTTTTAAGCGCATTAAATTATCTCATATTCGGCGTGATTTTCAATGAAGATTAGCAGTGGTTTTAAATTCGATGTAATTGAATGTTTAAACAACCACACGTGGGAAATATTTAAACATTTCTGTATGAAAAGGTTTAATATGTTTTAAGCGCTACCTATGAAGAAGGGAGTGAGTTCCGAAACACCACAATACAGTATCTAAATAGTTATTGTTATAACTTTTAGTAATCCACCTTAGAAACTTGCAACATAAATTCAATATTTCGCTTCTAATAATTTACTAAATACATTAACAAACGGTGGTTGAGGTTATTGCTGTCTATCTGTTTGTCTTACTAAGGGATTTAATATAGGTGAACGTGAATATTTAAATATAAAAACATACCATCTTGTAAGTAAGGATGACTTCTGAGGATGACGTTGTAACGTTGAAACATGTAGAGTCGTCAACTTTTTGAAGGCCATAGATAGGCCTAAATAAAATGTTTTTAATTGTGTACCAGTTTACCGTTGAATATTATTTATGATTTTAAGCTACGTTCACTGGAGGGTTGGTGGTAAGTTCTATACAGAGGCTTGGATAGAGTGCAAACGGCTCATTATGTAGTTTTGCACTAAAATACCATGGCTCGGCATGGCCAGGTTGTTAGGGTGCTTGACTCGCAAGTTGAGTGTCGCAGGTTCGAATCCCCATCCCTCCAAAATGCTCGACTTTTCAGCCGTGGGGGCGCTATAATGTGACAGTCAATCCCACTATTAGTTGGTAAAAGAGTAGCCCAAGAGTTGGCGGTGGATGGTGATGAGTAGCTATTTTCTTTCTCGTCCTTCACTGTTAAATTAGGGTCGGCTAGCGCAGATAGAACTCGTGTAGCTTTGCGCAAAATTCAAACCAAACCAATAAAAAAATTATATTAGATAATTTTCACAATAAACCAAAGTTTGATAAAGCATATTTCCACAAAAACTATTCAGATATAATGCGGAAAAATCTACGTTAAAGCAGGAAAGTTACATTAATTTCTTTGCTTCTTGAATCTCGCGAAAAGCTACACTAGGATTATCTATACTGGCTGTCTCTAGTTTCAAATGATAAAACTAGAGGGACAGCAGCTGATCGATGTCACCTACTGCAAACTCTTGGGCTACTTTTGTCAGATCGAATAGTGGAACTGGATCGTCATTTTTATAACGCACTTACTACTCAAAAGTACGGAGAGCAATTTTTTTTAAAACTTTAGCGGGTCACGAACCACAAACCCACATACTAGCCAATTGGCCACACTTGGCCCGAGTTAGATTCAAGTGAAAGAGCATCTGTATTGAAATGGAAAGATGTAGAGTCATATGTTGTTTGTTGGTTTTAGAATTCTTGCTAAACGTTAAACAAAGTGATAGCCATCTATAAAATTTGAATTAGACCAATACCCAATGCAGCTAGTCAAAAACAACCACTGTCAACTCTGAGGTTTCTCTGGTCTGACCGAATATTGGTATTTTTACCATCACTTTAGCCCCATGTTATTCCTGGGCTAGGCCCAACACCATTAAATCAGAAAGTTATAATTAAAGCTGGAGAGTTGCATTAAAGTAAAAAAAAAGTATCGTTAAACGGAAGAGTCACATTAATGAAGAAGGAAGTTTTATTCCAACATTTGATTTTACTGTATCCTGTAGAGTCATTGTTTCTCATCAACAGATAAGAATATGAAACTTTGTAGAATGGACGGCAACTGCCTGTTGTAGAGGCACAAGTGTAGAGGACGACGTTTCAAAAGTCTTCCGCCTGAAGTTCGAAAGGTGGAAGACTTTCAAATCGTCGTTCTCTACAACAGGCAGTTGCTGTCCATTCTAAAAGTTTCATCATGAATACTCTGCCTAAACAATCTATCAAAAGATAATAATATGTTGAACATAACAAATATGACGTGAAACACGATGCATGATTAAACTATCTATCCGAACAATAAATGTTCAACAATATAAGAGGTAAATACAATGACGAAGGTTGTACCACACAACATTTTATACAATTATTTAAAGTAATTATTTTTATAAACTCTTTTCCTTTTTGTACGAACGGGAAATGGATAACTGGTAGTTCTAAATAAAAAAAAATATACTAATTCATTTGTGTATAATTCGTTATGTTTTCTGAGTAACCTTGTAAAATCCGTGCATATTTTACCTTCCAACAAATTTTGTGATTATTAAGTGTATGGACAATTTTTTTCGTTGTTGTTGTAACGTAACTGTGGGTTTAACGTTCTGTAACTAAAAAAACTACGGGAGTAACCATAACTGATTAAACATAAACACTGGTGTTGGGACCACGTGATAACCTAATAATTTCGGTTTCTATCATCTTCAAGCCTGCGTACAAACTGAAACGTCATTACTGACAACAAAAGTTATAAAAAAAGTAAAATGGAGTACGCATGTGATATTCTCGGTTCCAGACGACTGATTGGATTTAACAGCTGTTGTCACTTGACTGAACACTGACAACGCCTTCACGAGCAGCGTGATAATCACTTCAATTGTAATATTATTTTCTTTGGAAAACAGAAATTTTCTTTGCTTAGTGTACGTTAACCGTGTCAGGAGATAGCCGGGAGGTTGAACATGCTTGAAACTGGTGCAGGATGCTCCACGTGTTCCATCTTATACCGTTGTCAGCGTAGTATTTAAAGCTGGCGTAAATGTGAGTTAGACAGAACAAGTCGGAACTGGCGTCTAACAAACACTGATTACAAGGGTATAAACCTAACGCGAGCCTCACCAAGTAACCCATATAGACTTACTTGATTACTTAGCTTAGACTTACCTGTTGGAAAGTATGAAGTTGTCTAGGATCCTCTGGGTAAGTACAACGCACAAATAGGCCAAGTATATAAAAGCATTGCCGAAGTAATTCAATCTTCATTTTTACATCAACAAAAGATACTATTAATAATTAATGATAACAATAATTACTTTTTATGTTAAGCGATTTTGTGCTTCTGCTAATATACCCATTCTGTTTCGTTACAGGTCCAAGTAGGGGTCTTAATCCTGCTGGTCTCGGTAACGTTTTCCAAGGAACTCTTGACACAAGATGAGGATCTGGAAGTAGCAAAAAGTAAAAAAACTGAACTCAAAGCTGCTGCAACTGGTTACGGTGGGCATGGAGGCGGTGGAAAGGGTGGTGTTGGCTACGGGAAATCTCATAAAGGCAGTCGTGGTTATGGTCACTATGGAGGTAGCTACAAACACGGAGGGAAGGACTACAAAGGTTACGATGACTATGGTGGAAAACACAAATATGACAAAGGTGGACACAAATATGACAAATATGGCAAGGATAGCCACGGCTACTACAAGAACGGAGGTCTAAAAGGAAAGAAGTACGGCTCGGACCAGTACGGAGGCAAAGGAAGTAAAGGAGGGAAGCGTGGTAGCGACTACGACAAAGATTATGGTCACAAAAAACATGGCTTTAAGAATGTCTACCACAAAGAAGAGTATGGTGACAAGAAGTCTTACTTTGACGTATTTCGTGACAAGGACTACGGTAAGAAATATAAAGACTTCAATGACTACTATGATCACCATGCTGGCAAAAAATATAAGAAATACGATGACAAGGCTTATCACGACAACAAGAAATACGGCGATGACTTCCACAAATATGGTAAAGGTGGTTACGATAATTATTATGGTAATGATTACAAAAATGGTGGCAAGTACTATAAGGACGGCCATGGCTACAAGCAGGGCGGAGGAGGATATAAAAAAGGAAGTTATGGTGGCTATAAATCTGGAGGTCATGGCGGCGGCGGTTATGGAGGTGGGGGTCACGGCGGGGGTGGTTATGGGGGTGGAGGTCACGGAGGTGGCGGTTATGGAGGTGGAGGTCACGGAGGCGGTGGTTATGGAGGTGGAGGTCACGGAGGTGGAGGGTACGGTGGTGGTCACGGTGGCGGTGGTTATGGAGGTGGAGGCCACGGCGGCGGCAGTTACGGAGGTAGAGGCTATGGTGGTGGTGGCTATGGAGGTGGAGGTCATGGGGGTGGTGGCTATGGAGGTAGAGGCCACGGAGGCGGAGGGTACGGTGGCGGCGGTTATGGTGGTGGAGGCCATGGTGGCGGCGGCTATGGAGGTGGAGGACATGGTGGTGGTGGCCACGGAGGTGGAGGCTATGGTGGAAGAGGTTATGCTGATACCAAGAATGTGTTCACGTTCTCTAAAAGGTTTGACGACTACGCTAAAGGACTTGAAAAATACGGCGCAACTTATGTCATACCTAAACAATAAACTGATTCAGATTTTAGTTTATGCTTATATTCTAATAGTAACAGCCACTCTATACGGGAGGCAAATGCAAGGGTCTAGCGAGTTCCTAGGTCCTTGCTACTCTCGAACTTCACTGTCTTAGCTAAGTGTGGCTAAACCTATTTCTTCGCCCAGCGAGTTTGTCCTGTCGGTGAAACAATGTGGCGATCTAATTGATACATTCTAACGGGTACTTTCTCCTATTTAACGAAAATAAAACACACATTTTAAACTTTATATTTCTGAACTTCGAACAGCAAGAAATCTATGTTCCCCCTTAAAGATACACAGATGCTATAGCAAAGTTTATTATTATTGTTCCTTGTTGTATTATATTTGTTGAAAATATTATTTTAGTTGTAATATGACGTTTTGGTATATTATTAAAAACTGTTTATATTATCTTAAATCTCATATTTATCTCCAAACATTATTTGTTTTATGCTGAAGTTAATATTTAGCTTATTATGTTAGGGACCATTTTGTAAGGATATGTAAAACACAATGTACAGTTTTCATGGAGTTTTGTGTCAATAAAGAAAGTGTTCCATAAAAAGTCTAGTATCCTATTATGAAAAACATTAATCATAACTCTTCAGTTATACATGTAAAGCAAAACTATGCAGTTATATATATTTATATATGTTTACTTAGTACCTTGAACAGAAATTTACCGAATTCTTTATCACATACAAGGATCTAGTTCATAAACAAAGGATCATTAATAATTAGCAAATTAGTACATTTGTTACGAAGAGCGCTTTAAATTTTAGTCCGAATTTAAATTAGACTTTTCTGTAGATTTTCTGTAAGCAAAATATGTACAGAAACATCAAAGATTTTTTCCTGATGTTTCCGTGTTGAAGATAACAACAACCTGAAACCTAATTGAAAATAAACAAAGAAACATCATAGTGTGTTTTTTTCTTCTGACTTTTCCGTGTTGATGACCGGTCAGGAAAAATAATGCATAAAGTGATTTTGTTGTAATTACATGTTTAAAACAGAGGCCAGTTATCACACAGAACAACTATAGATTTGTAAGGTCGCTTAAAACACGATTTGTTTGTTTGTTTGGAATTAAGCACCAATCTACAAAATGGGCCGTCTGTGCTCTGCCCACCACGGGTATCGAAACCCGGTTTCTACCGTTGCAAGTTCGCAGACATCCCGCTGTGCTACTGGGGGGTTTAAAACTCGAATGCTACAGTTGTAAACATTTCCAAGTAGCCTATTAACCAACTTGATTATTTTCCTAGTCTGTAACATCTTAGTTCTCCGCAACATTACTTAAATCTATAAAATTACGTGAGACAGAAGAAGTTAACATTTTGTCCTTAGATGGAATTGCAGGACATGGTATTTGTTATTAACGAAATATTTATATTCGCTTACTTCTGGAGAAAAAGTTATGAATCTAAATAACAATTATATTAAATACATTTTTATAGGTTAATATCTCGGTCCACGATGAGTCAGCGGTGAGTTTACGGACTTACAACGCTAAATACCGGGGTTCAATTCCCCGCGGTGGACATAGCAGATAGCCCAATTTGGCTTTTCTAAAAACTAAATAACTAGCTAGCTTATTAACACGTGGCCCTTTGTAAAATATATTTTCTATTTTTTGAATAAATGATATTGAAAGAATTATTTGGGTCAGTTTTAAAAAAAGTGCTTTAACATTTTTCAAGTATTTTTTTTTCTAATATTTCTTAACCCTAGAATGCCAGCGTTAAATTTTCAATCATTAGCACCAGGTGGTATAGGGTCATAGTAAACCCACGCTGGTGTTCTAGGACTTAAAAAAAAACAAAAGAGTTGAAAGCACCTTATTACAATTCAAGTGAACGAAATTGGTCCTTTTCATACATGAAAGTATATACCTTTATGGACTTGTCTTTTAATAATCAAAACAAAATAAGGAAAGTCTAGAGACTATTTGCACACCCAGTCGAATTTTTCAGGTCATAACATCTAAAGAAAAAAAAACTACTGAGTGAGCTTGACGGAACTAAATTAGGGTGTAGTCTAAATATTTTGTGTTGAAAGGCTTTTTTTATGCTTGTTTGTAGTTAAGCACAAAGCTGCACAAAAGACTATCTGTGCTCTGCCCACCACAGGTATTGAAACCCTGTTTCTAGCGTTGTAAGTCCAAAAACACACCGCTGTGCCACTGGGGAGACTACTGAATGGCATGAAATCTCCTAATAATGCAATACTGTGCTCACTGAATGCTTTGACGAGTTTGTAAAAAAGCAGTTACACAAACATTGACATCAATATTTTCTTAACCAAAAAGTAAATCTCAACTATAAGTGCATTAGAGCAGTCAGTCACGAAAATCATATCAAAAAATTATATTATTAGATACTTGTTTTGTTCCTTAACATTCATTACATTTATTTCAAAAACATAACATATTATCTGGTATATATTAACCTTTTATTTTATTAACCTGTTTCGCTAATCTTGCTGTTCCTTACATGGGAAATCAGAAATGGAAAGATATACGTTTTCTTACACAATACAGCTTTCTCCTGATCAATTCCAATGCTCTTGCTATGGTTTATGAATGAATCATACAAATATATACTGTGGTAGACAGTTAAATAATGCAGTAAGCAGACAAACAGGTAAATAAGCAGAAATATGGTATATCAAGTTTCTTCTTTGTTAAAAGACGTCAGTTTCTATGACAACTTTTAAATGTTTAATATTTGTACAGGTTTTTAAGAAAACGACTGGATTCCATTTTGAAGTTCCTTTGTATGAAAACAATACTTTATTTTTAATTCCCTTATATCTCTGCCCGTTTCCTTCATTTTTTATGTTTGATGGCGGTTCAGGAGAACATTGAAATTGTCTTCAAGTTTATTAACTGTAACAAAGATGGTGGCATAATTGTTAATAGTTTTACATTTTTTGAACGGTAAAATGGCACGAGCAACAAACAAAAGAAACTTTCTCGTGCGCGAAATATAACTCTGTGGTGAATGACTTTCATTGATACAACAGTCGATCTTCGTTTCTATAGAAAACTTACTTTACAATTTAATAAAAAGCATATTAAAACATTGCCAATTTTCCGTAAGTTTGCGAAAAGGAAAAATAACACTAACCAATATAAATATTTATAAAATATTTGATGCGAAAATATGAAAAAAACTTAACGGTTCAATGAAATAAACTTTGAAGATATTTCTAGTAGTAACACATAAAATTATATATATATATTTTTTTTTTCGTCTGAATAGGACGCTAACATTAAGAGATTCAGTCCTCTGTTATTGTTCTATAAAGATTTGTAAAACATATTGACTTTGAGATTTATTACTAGTAGAAAAACATTATGGATGCTTTTAATGTTAACTGAGAAGAAAACGAAATACCTTAAAATCATTGTTACAGCATGGTTGTAAATTGTTATAATCAACACAACCAAAACCAAGAGTAACATGCAAAAAATAAAAGTATAACATAAGCTCGATACAGATACTTTATTTTATTGGTGAATTTCTCATTTCCAATATCAATTAAAAATTCGTTACTGCTTTGTTACATATTTGAAGAAAACTAAATTTCATAATTTCATAACGAAAGGTAATGGTAATTTTGCGAATGTCATGATACTTATGTTGAAATATTATGAATGTTTTTAGTTAGAACACGATACTGCTTTGCATACCAACTGATTTTTTTAAAAGGAAGAATTGATTATTTCCTTTTAATTGAAATGGATTAAATAATTTAATGGATTATTCCAATAATTTTGTGACGGGTTAAAAATGAAATTAAACAAATGACTAAGTTCAGATATCAAAACATAGATGAAAAAAGTTTAAAACGTGCCAGACAAACCATCTTGCCTATGATGAGAGCAGAATGGAATTGAAAAATAAATGCCCTTTAAATTTTGCAAACAATCACTTACTATGTATGTTTTGTCTTTGTAATTCATTATATAATATACTAAATAAACTTCAAGGCCTTTTTTATTTATCTTATTTAATGCTGTAAAACATAATTAGGTATTTATTCTTAATTTTTGGGCTTTAAATGGGGACTTTGAAAGTACATCTGTACAAGAAGTTAGAACAAATTCTGTCGGAATGAATGGTTATGAAGGATAAATTTCATTGAAAGTAGCTTCATGAACTGCAAAGAACCAACTAGAAGGATAACCTTCAGGATTTTCTGGAGATCAATAGGAGGAAGCCAGTGGTATCACCTTTTTCATGATGTCACGTGCTTCAGGTATTGTCGTCACTTCAAACATTTTTTTTTTCTGACTTGTTCTAATGCTAAGGTAATGGTAGGATTAGTTTGACTTGGCGTAATAGTAAGCGTTAAAGACATAATGGTAGGTTTAACATGACACCGCATAATAGTAAAAGTTAAAGATATAATAGTGTGATTAATCCGACTTGTCGTAATAGTAAAATATATATTGGTGGGATTAACCTGATTTGGCGTAATGCTTAAAGACATATTGGTAGAATTAATCTGATTTGACATAATTGTAAGAGTTAAAGACATGTTGGTGGGATTAACCTGATTTGGTGTAATAGTAAGAGTTAAAAACATACGATGACGCAATCTTTGCTACTATCCTGAAGATAAATCTCCGTCTAATATGCTAAATAAGATTTTCGGCGTTATCATCTACTGTTTGAGTTTCTATGTGACTTAACATAGAGCAACATTAAACTGTGTCAGTAGCTTTGAACGTTTTAGTTTATGTAATAAAATATAATGTTCTTGTCAGTCTTCTCATAAATTGCGAAGGTACTTGAGAGAAATGTACCTGCAATAAATATGAAAAAGGTAATTTATATTTACTTACTGCACTTTTGGCAAGAAATGTATTCAGCTATTAAACCTATTTACAAAATGCGATAAATGACAAAGGGCTTTGTGTTGCCTACTTTATCTACAAGGTTTACAACTGCACCGTCATAGAGTTGAATTAGAAACTGGGTCATGAATCCGCTCTGCTCATAACCACAGAGTAGAGACAAAAAGTGGCTTACCGTGGCGAATCATCACTGTTAAACGAGACAGTAAACATAAATAAACCATGACGCTTGTGGTCATTCTGTTCCAAGCACTACTTGAAGTCCCTTTGCTCATCGTTTACTAAATTTTAGTTCTAAAGTAATTGACATTTCTACATCGGTTGCTCCTTCTTGGAAATACATTTTGTAGGCCACACTTAGATTTTTACTTAGATAAACGAACTAGATTGCTCTTCGTTACTGAATCTCTGGGTCAGTGCTGTACTCAGCTCTTCTGTTGATATGGAACGAACTCTTTTAAACTATTTATTAACCAAATAATTCTTTGTGAAAAAAGAAGTTTCGGAAAAGATGTCTCTTTTCTGAATTACTTATTCGTCTATAATTTCAGAAGTAAAATACACTTGACCAGGACCTTCCTCAACATAGATTTAGTAACTAGACTGTATAAAAGTCGTCCGAGTCTTCTCAATATCTGCTTTATCATTCACTGTTGGCCAAGTAGAACATTTTATACGAGTTGGTAACAGTATGACAATCCCATACACCCTTTTGAACTAGGTATAGGAGCTTACCACACCAACACCTTAAGTTGGTAACAGTATGACAATCCCATACACCCTTTGCGTTACGTTGTGGTAATTCTGCCTTAATTACCTCAGTGGCTCAGCGGTCAGCTTGAGAGCTTATAACGCTAAATGTAGAGATTCGATACCCTGATGAGCACAATACAGATAACCCATTGTGTAATTTTGTGCATAAACAAATAAACAAGCTTCTTCCTTATTTTTGACTATCATTGTTGACAATTTTTCTTATATTTTTCTATCTCATCACGCGATCAAGTTAACGTCAAGTGAATATCATGAGTCAATTTCCAAGTCGTTTTCACGAAAACCAGAAGCGCTACATTATTTAATTTTAAATGTAATGGGAAATACTATAGACTTTGTATAATATTTATAAACATTTCATTTCTTATCTTATTGGTTTCAGAAAAAAAATGCACTTCTAAGATGGGATTAATTGTTTTCGGATATAATATAAGCATTCAGGCACTAAGGTTCTCTTAAAGGATTCTCTGAAGTCATGAAACTATCTTAATGCAGAGGTATATTTGACGATATTGTTCTTCCTTAGGCACGCAGAAAATACTTTACAACTGTAAAGTAGGGGACAAAAATAGTATGTACCTCTTCCAGAAATGTATTCCAAAACAGAAATTTTCTGGATAACATTCTCAACGCCACAAATACTAATATTATTTGAATTCTCAACAATATGATATTATAATATTTTATAGTATTATCTGAAAATACAACTTAAAATTATTAAAAGGAAATCCCTATAGCTATTGATGTTGTTCTCTTGATATTTTGAACAAAATCTATAAATACACAAATTCAAGCGATTTCGCCAAACGCACAATAAATCTTCAATATAAGAACAAACTTCAATGTGTGAATTTACATCGTATGTATATATACAGGGCTAAACAAAAAGGGGGATATATATGTATATATTCATGTAAACGTATTCTGACTACTATCAGTGTCTTTTATATAGAGGGAGATTTTGGACAATGGCGTCAATCCTTTCCAGATATAGTTTAAATAATAAAATAATAGTTTTAACACATGAAAAGAAAAAATATACGCAGACGAATATTTGTACAACATAAAAATTCCGATATTAATAATTTGTTTAAAGGACAAACTATAAAAATATTTGTAGTTAACCATGAAACAGTCGGTTTATTTTTGTAAGTAAATTCAAGGCCTTAAATATCTTAACTCCATAACTGTGAGGAAAATAAATGAGGTTATGCCTTAGTTTTCTAAAAGTAGCGTCATTTTTATTCTACAACGTCCATGTTATCTGACACCTTTGGGTGCAAATCTACACTTTAATATTCGCATTTATTATACTCGGGTCCTGAATCGCACTTTAAGCACCTTGAAAATACACTGTAAGCTCAGGTTTTGGTCTCCGTCTTCTCATTTCTATCAAAAATAAAACCTTTTGAACTAGGTATAGGAGCTTATCACACCAACACCTTAAGAACGTTACTTCAATATAATACTACTTCAAAATTACATTTTGAATTACGTTTAAGCCATTCGCCCCAAGTAATACTTTAGAAGTTGTGTGTAAGCAATATACACAAACTATCTTAAATAATCGTGACGTATGAATTCCAGAGTATGATGTTCTCTTAACAAAAAAAGTCAACTACCAGATTTGCTGAGTTTAATCTAATATGTGTATGATTATTGAGAGAAAAGAAAATTAAGTTATCAACGTGAGGTACGACTTAATAAGGGGTTTCTGCCAAATTCTTGAGATAACTGCCAATTTGATTTGGTTAGGAAACCACAAAAAACAAACGAAAAAAACACGAGATCTTTATTTGTTTTTGTTTTTATTCTTACAGAGTTAATAAAAAATTGAGGTCAATAACTTCATTAGTTGCATCTTGGAAAATATACCTTGACGACTGAATTCCCCTTATCCACTATGTATATGCATTTATGTATGTATAAAATACATGTCACAAAACATTTACACGTTAAACAGGTTTAGAAAACTTGACAAACTTGATGAATGACCACCAGGGTATCGCCCTTCATCAAGTGTGTTAAAGATTAGCGAGGACAATATCCAAACGCTTCTAAAACACTACACTGTTTTAGTTTAACTTGGCAGTATTGGGTACAATTTAACATAAAGTCATTTCGAAGCTCTCATTATTCATGAAAAATGTAGTTCAGTGCACGTAAAACCATTTCAGCGTTACAGTCTTCAATGCAATAACTACAAGGAAACGTTTTTATTACGTGATAACAGCAATAAACAGTACACGTTTTTTATGACACTATCCATATCTTGTAGATACCAGATTCTTGATTAATGAAAACTTATGTAATAAACAGTACTTATATCATAGCATAACACAGGCCTGTGAATTTAAACTTCATAAATTTGTTTTGGTTTTAAATACGGATTTTCCAAAAATCAGTTACGCAGATTTAGAAAATAATTTTTTTTATATAGCGTAAGAAATTTTTACAAATCGGGAAGAAAAAAACTCTTACTTAGATCAAATTATTATTTCGTTTACCATAATGAACATTTTTTATGATTATGTTTGTTAACAAAAATACAAATAAATTGAAGAAAAGAGAAGAGCATTGATGTCAAACGAATATGCAACCTCATTCATCCCGATTTTTTTGTGAAACCTACGTCTTGTAGTCTCAAAACAACGTGTTGTGGTCTTTCTTTTATGTATTGTATTATGACGTTTTGTTAAAAGTCTGTATGTGATGAAGAAAAATGTATATCATTTTCGGAGTCAGCGTACAGGAATTACTGTAGAACATGTAAACCTTTCAAGACAATAAACCTATCGCAGGCCTGTGTAATTAATGAAAATGTTTTACTTTTATAATCCGGGGCTTATTTTTTATATTAATTGAACAAAAAGACAACATATTTCCTCCTTATTGTTATTATCTCATTGATGCCATGAAAAACATTCATCGAATTAACACAAAAATTGGTAATGTAGCATGTATAACATCTAGATTTAAGAGATCTTTATTAATATACTATTATTGTAAAATTGGTGGTTCATTTCTAGCAGGCATAGAATAAGACTTCGATGTTTAATTGTTTTTGTTATAAAGAACCACCAGTTTCAAAACCTCGTGCAGGAAGTAAGCATTCATAGCCCCTCCAGTAAACGGGAAAAGATGCAAACAATAAGCCTGTTTTGAACTAAAAAAAAAACCTTAGCATTGTTAAACCTTGATAGATTATGTTTTTGTGTGTTTAGCAATTACAAAAATAAAGTTGTGAACACGAAGAGGAACAAATATGTTGATACAGTTCAAGTTATAGATACGAGCCTACGAATGTTTATTCAACTGAAACAGATGACCTACATAACTGACTAAATCATTAAAAAATAAATAAAATATTCTCTATCTGATGAAATTAAGTCAATGTATTAGCTCTTGTAAAATTTACTCTTTTTTCTCTCTCTCGATCTCTGAAATCGGGCACATCCTACATCATTTCTTACCTTATCAGCAGTCAAGGCCAAAAATACCTCCATATACAGCAATATTGTTTCGCGTTTTTTTTTTTGTTTTTTAAGACGCGTTCTTGGGATGGTTTCCTCTCGCATTTGCGATTGTTATTTGGACCTGGCAAATGGTCCTTAATATTTAAAAGCATCCATATTATACAGGTTTATCAATATGTCATATCATATTGTGGTTGGCCGGTTCATTAGCCTGATGTTAACCATGCAGGAAAACATCACAGAGAAATATTTTAAGGTAGCTGCCTAGCCTGGTTTAACAAAACAAAAAAAGGCTAATAAAGGCTATTCGTGTACATTAAAACTTGCATTGAATTATTGTAACTATTTGTAACTGCTACTGATTATGAAGTCTTAAAAATAAACTCACAATTTAAAGTAATAAATTCGCATTATAATTATAAAGTTATTTATGAACAAATTGACAAACAAAAAACTTTATGCTAAAACATTATTATGCGTTTTGTTACATTGAAAACAAATATAACTTTTACCAGACGGTACCAGTACCACCTACTTTAACATAATTATAGCATCATTTAGCACATTTTCATACCGTAAGTAATTTATTTCGATTAAGATTCTGAAATGGTTTAATGAGGCAATACTATTAAAGACACCAACTCAAGTGAGAAACGAATCTTAAATATACATAAAATGATAAGCTTTTATACATATCTACAGTTTCTTAATGGGGGGGGGGAAACAGCTGTCACGTAACAAATAAGCACTGAAACTAGTGTGAAAATTGTAAACTTTCGTACGTAGTTGTTACAGTTTTGTAACAAACAAAAGAGCTACCAAGCAAAGAATTCGCACCGAATATGGTGTGAAATAATATATGTATTCGAAATTACAGTTTCTTAGCAAAGAAAAGCACTGGCAAGCAACACTTGCGCACCGACACTAATGTGGAATGATATACTCATAGTTAGCACTTTTATAGTAAAGAAAACAATTGACAGATATTGCCCATTGAAACTACTGATAGATAATATATATCTTATACACAGCTTTTAAGTAGAATGTCGTTGCAGATCACAGTAGGTTGGTTGTTTAATCATTGTCAATAGAAGTAAAATAGAAGATGTAATATAAACTTCAGCATAGTTGACCATCTTATTGGTATTTTTGAACTGAATAACTTCTTATGCCACATAAGGATACATCTAAGGCTCACACATGACCATCACTAATTCAGGACTACTGAACAAAGAAAGAGCAAGCAGTCAGCAGCACTAATTGCCTATTCGGCTGTTCTTAATGAAATAGCTAGACCTATTGTCATAGTTATAATGACTCTCTACAACTGAAAAAGTGCGGATCATGTAAGAGGTAAAACGTTGGACCTTTCGATCAGCAGCTCGACACGTTAACTATTCGGCCCCGCTAAATCGCAAATTTAGCCATTTAAAGAAATATTTAAGTCCTCGGGCTTCCTAGAGGAAGTATTTCTTTAAGTTCAAGACTTCTATTTAGTCTTTAAGTACTGCTTGTTTGTAATGCTGTTTTATAGTCTTAGAAATACCTCTTAGTATATTATATATATAAATTTTATGTTACACTTTTAATGAATTCCCGTAATAATTAATATGCAATTTAAAACTTTAAAGATACTGTTTCAACGAAAAAATATCGGTAACAATGAGGATACCTACGTGATTACTTATTGTAATCTAATCATTATAATGATTTAGTTTTCTGGGATATTAATGTGTAACATGAGGTAATCTACTCAATTTGTTATGCCAAATTGTCTCCATTATCATTTATATTTTGAGTTATTTTAATTATGATCTAAATGCTATTTCAATTATTATTGTTCTAAGCTGGAATTCTTTTGATCCCAAGTAAACCTGTAATTCAGTTTTAAGCACTAAAACATAAACAAATACACACAACAGGCTCAGTATTGTGTAATCGTCATAAGTATCCATTTTTAAGGTATAGTCTTTAATGATATACATGTAAAATCTGAGTCTTTTTCACTTCTTTATCCTCCTCAGGAGAAATGGAAACCAACTGACCGAAAACACTAATTAGTGTGAACAACTGTTTCCTCAGAATTGTTTTGCTGTATGGAAGTAATAGAAAATAATCTTGAGATGAATACATTACAGGTAGCAATGAGGCTAAGTGTAAGAAGAAAAAATTAATTACTTTCCTGCATTGGATCAACTCACTAATAAGTCTCCGGACTTAGAAAGCTAAAATTCGGGGTTCACTTCCCCATGATGGACAAAACGTTGATATCTCATTGCATAGCTTTGAGCTGAAAGACCAATGACATTATATAATTCGTCCACCTGTGGTTCAGCGGTAAGTCTGAGGGCTTACGACGATAAAAACCAGGTTTCGATATTCGTGGTAGCAAGAGCACATATAGCCCATTGTTTTGATTTATGCTTTATAAAAAACAAACAAAACTGCCTTACTTATTTGTAGTCATCTTGCATCAAACATTTCAGTCTAACTCTTTAACTTCTTATTTTATTTAGTTAGCTTCTATGAATCCTTCGATATCTTTAACTTACACCTTGTTGTTGTTGTTCTTTACTTTTAGGATTACTGTAATCACTAGTTATATATTCAATTTGTCTAGCTGGTTTTTAAATCCCTGGTTGAACAGCGTTAACTTTACGGACTTACACCGCTGAAATCCAGCGTTCGATTCCATGTTGTGGATGAAGTTTACTTTTTTTTTGAGAAAGTAGCCATTAGCATGAGTTTAAGTATTATTTTAAAAACCAGAAGATATAACATTTTTTACTGCCACTGAGGGCGTTTCGTTTACACTCTTGCTTTGTATGTGCGATAAGATGAATAAATACTTAATTTTATTACTTTATATCAGATTCGATTCTCAAAAGGAACTCAGAACTTACTTAATTAAGAGTTGAATGAAATAAAGAAAAATTATAAAATGTTATATGACGTATAACATTGGGACAGCGGTAAGTTTATGGACGTATAACGCAAAAATCTGGGGTTCGATTCCCCGCGGTGGATACAACAGATACCCCACTGTGCTTTGTTTTAACACAAACAAACAAATTTTAGTCATAACCGAATAGTAGTGAAGCTCCGATAGTGACCTCTAGTAGGAAGGAAATAAACTATTTCATCATTATTTGTTTATTTTGTTTTTCGTTGCTTGTGCTTGCGATCGAAAGTGTCACAATCAGGTTTTATTTACTCTGCGTCATTTCTCTTGTGATTTAGATAACATGATTAAATCACGGTAAAATATTAGAACAGAGTTCGGTTATTTCAACACATTAAGGTAAACAGTATATTTAAAATAAAATAACCAAAAGTACAATTCACATTGAATGAGTCATAATTAATAGTTCTCTGTAGACGGACTGTAAACCAAACACATTTAAGCCTCTATGAGCTTGTAGGTTATCTTTTCTAAGCTAAGCTGCGAAACGAAACTCTCAAAGATAGATTAAATTTCTTAAACGCCTTAGGTCATAGTTGTAACAAAACGCATAATACACATTACCAATTAACTCTATTAGCTCCAACACTGTTCAATTACACTGACTCGGTAGTATTTGAATATAAATATTTTAAATTGTGATTGTGAACGGTACAGTATATTCCAAACGAGTTCGCTCCGAAATCGAAGTAAATAAAATAGCGATTAATAAAAATAAAGTAAAAAACGTAAATATTGTATTCGTTCAATCTATAGATATTAAGTTAGGAAACAGCAGAATTCCAGAATGGAAAGATTTAAACAAAATACTTAAGTTTAACGTCACTGGTTATAAAAAAAAAAAAGAAGAATCATATAATGGATAAACAAGAAATAATAATTTAAATTTCAACATTATCATCTCAAACTAATTATTTGTTAACAAACAGTAAGTCTTATCTCTATATCTATCTATAAATTTGTCTATATCCTCTATTGTCTATGTCATAAATTTAAAACATTATTTGATAACAGAACTATTTTATCTTGTTTTGATCCTAATATTCTGCTCTTTCATTCTTCATTTCATTGTTTATTACACGCCAACCCTTTAATTACATTTTATCGTAATATCTAAAACGTAATCATCAACTAAGATAGACTCCCAACATTCGCCACCTGTTGTCATTTTATCTAATGCAATCGTAACAAAATTTTAAAAATGAGAAATGGTCTCGTTGTGCGACAGTGGTAAGTTTACGGACTTACAACGCTAAAATCCAGGATTTGATTCCCCGCGATGGTCATCGCAAAAAAAAAAAATTAAAAAAAATCGCTCACTCTGGGTTTGATCTAAAACAAGCGAACAAAATGAAAAAAAAAATGTTTGTTTATTTAGAATAACACATACATATTTAAAACCCTTTTCTGATTATAGGCATGGCCAGGTGGTTAAGGCGCTCGACTTATAATCTGAGGGTTGCGGGTTCGAATCCTCGTCACACCAAACATACTCGCCCTGCGTTATAATGTGACGGTCAATCCCACTATTCGTTGATATAGTTGGCGTTGATGACTTGATGCCTTCCACTGCTGGATTAAAGACGGCTACCGCAGATAGCCTTCGTGTAGCTTTGCGAGAAATTCAAAAAACAAACAATCTCTGCTTATGTACAGAGGTTGCTGTAAATATGTCTTTGAGCACCAAATTTAGAAAAGTGAAAAATTATTTCAATTAAATAATAAACTGCCTTTGCAACCTTCGACCTAGGTCTTAGAAATTTATGGAAAAAACTATTTCGCGAATTTTACAAATGAATAAATGTGGTTAAAAGTGGATAGAAGTTCCTAAAATTTCGATTTGACTTTACACTACAACGCAGCTTTCTATACGAATTACGTATTCTAACTAAAATTCCTTAAAGTTACCTCTAAGGACGTGCTAGACAGCATTTATTTGAAACTAATATGTTAAGCTTTTCAAAATGTATAAAATTATAAATTCAAAAACTTGATTCTTTGGAGCAAATGACTCGGATTAGTTATGTTAGATGGCGCAACGTGTAACCTGCTGAAATTTCATGATGAGAATAAATGTGAATATTTAGTATGGTTTATAAATATACATATATATCTTACGATAAGATGATCCATTAAATGTGTGTGTGTGTGTTAGCATTCTTTATCTAGAATTGGCTAGCTCGATTACCGGAATTTTTATTTATGGTAACTGTCCAACAATTTACATGAGCTATTTTATTTTAGCATTTGCACCCGATAAAGGGGTTAACAAAACCTGAAATAGTGCACATTTCCACTTTGTCATAGACTTCTGGCTTTGAATTTAAGGACACATTACTTAATCAGTTAAATGAGTCAATTATTACCTTACACGAAGCGGGGTATGAAATGAGCATCTACTGAGGTCATTAGTGATTTAATAACAAAATGAAGAAGGAAGGGGGAACATTATTGAACATTGTCTTTTATACAATCTTTTTCTTTCTTAACGGGTACTCTTAGCTAGTATATATAAAAGGAATGCTGCACTTGTATGTATATTAATATGTTTTAAGTGCAAAAAATACGTTTGTCTGAGGGAAACTGGTAAAAACGACTGAGGCACCCACCTCTAACTCTCTGGCCATTCTAATCGAATAATGGGATTGGCCATCACTTTATAACGCCACCATGGCTGAAACGACGAGATTGTGAGTCCGCGCGTCCTAACCATCCCGCCTTGCCGGGTACTATAGCAATCAACCTCCTCACAGATATAAGAATAAAATAAACAAAAAATATAACGCAAATTACCTCTTTAACTTCGTTCATCCGTGTTCTCCTGTTGATACGAAGCTAAAAGTTTAATTTATATATCTTAGTTGGCTTATAAGTCAATGCTTCTTCATGTTGTCATGACATTAAATTTCTCTTGTACAACCTATAATGATGTATTTGTATTTAAATAGTTAATCTACAGCCTTGTTGTTGTTTTTTAATCTGTACATTGCGGTCATGAAATTATGTGTCCAATCTCAGTGTCGTGAGACAAAAGGTTAGGTAATAAAATATACCCTATTTTGCACTGTAGGCTGCTTTTCTCCGCTTCTGAAATTTCTAAATTTTAGTACTATTACAGGTCGTGGGTTGGCCCTGTGGCCGATTTCTGGATTTCAAAGATGGCGAGTCAGGTTCGAATGCGTGCGATACCACGAAATATTCCCCGCACTTTTAAGTATTGGTTCGTTATAAGGATGATAGTCAATTCTATAGCATGGATGATGATGGGTCTTACGGTGCCGCTGAGTGGCTGCCATCCCCTTGGAACGACAGTAGATAGCCTTGGTAGTTGTGCCATAAAAATAAAGATTTTATCAAATATATTTAGATGCATAAACTAAAATTTAAGAAAATGTAAAAACAGTAAATGAGCCGTTGATATCAACACAACAGACACACTTATGTCTAATTAAAGAATGTTTTTAAAACAAGTAGACTTAATCAATTTGGATTTATTTTTCTTCCACTATCACAGTTTCTAGGTATAATTGATTTGTGTGGAGGTTAATTCGAAGATGCAGGAAAGGACTACAACAATAGAGTTTTTTACAGATGAAAGATGAATCTAATGCAGGATTATAATGCCGAATTCCACAAATCTGTTTAGCTTTCGGTAACAGACTCCTGAACACTTATATGAACTTCTGTGTCTCAACGTTCTCTTATTTTTCTTTATATATGAAGACATTTTTCAATAAATTCAGTTAGACTTCTACCTAGGAGTGGAATTATTAGTGAAATAAGACCCTATGTTGATCTTTGTAAGACAACGTTACTTGATCTTAAGCAATTGTATATAAATATGTTGGACTACCATATTACACAAGCAAATTATGTTATTAATAAATTCATTTTTTATAACTAAATAAAAAACAATATTATTTCGCATTTTTCGTTTTTTCCCTCAAATTTCTGTCTTAGGTATTATATCTGATCATCTAACTATGATGACAAATAACAGTATATAGTCATTTTGTACAGAATATGGAAAGGAACAATTCTACATTACTCGCCCAGTAGGAAGAAAATATTAATGAGCTGTCAAAACGAATTACATTGTGACTTCTAACAGAAGATTTGCTAAAAATCTTCAATAACAATTATTAATAAATAATCTTAATTGCGAGTAACAGGTAAACTAGAAAAAGCTTTGCTTCTGACAAAAATTTGCTTGCTAGTCGCCTGTTATTTTAAGTCGTTTAATGACATCAACTTAAAGGGAGAAGTGAAAACAAAATTCAAATTTCGAGACTCTGTGTTTCATGTGGGAAAAGTTCAAACGAACCAGAAACTTGCAAAGAAAGATAAACGAACAAGCAACCGTAATTGAAGACGGATAATGTTTCGTAAGTTGTTTTCTTAAAGCTTATATACTTTTTTGTTCATCAGTTATGATTCTGCGCAAGGAATCGTCAACTGTTTTATTCCAACACATAGAATACTGCCATTAAACGAGATGTTTCTCAGCATAAAAGTGCGTGTATCACATATAAATCAAGTTTTATGTTTCTCCGATAAATTTTCAAGTCTTATGGCCTGTCACTTGGGTTTGTTATTATGTCGTTTTGGCTTATGTTCGTGCCTTTTTTGTCGTTTTGGTTTATTATCGAGTCATTTGGTTTCTACTTTTGTCAGTTATTGATTGTGTGAATATCTTTACAATTGTGGTAAAATTTATTGATACCTATAAAGGTAAGTGAAACATACCGATAAGAGAACAAACAGCAAGCTTATTTTTGTGGTTCAAAGCAAGCCTCAGGGTTCTAATTACCAGACTCTTAAGGTTCGTTAACAACTGTTCATCTCTTGGTGTAATGATAATAATAATAATAATGGTTCTTGCTTTAATATGGGCAATATATTTTCTTAAACATCTTGAGCGATTGTATCAGTATCAGAGTTCATCGAGATGTGTTACTTATGTGTGCGATCACCTTCCTAATAGTGGATCCCACATAACCCTCTCTATGACACTTTTTAGAGAAAAAAACCATTTAGAAATAATATTAACAGCATTCGAAGACGATATGATTAACTATCCCATAAATAAGTATATTTCCTGAAATGCAATGCTGATACATAGAGATTATAAATCAAAGCTCGCACTATTCACATCGTTATGAATTTCAGATTCTGCAAAGAGTTAATTGTAGTGATCTGATTTATGTATTTAAGGCATATGATACATAATTCTATGGATGGTCTAGTTTCCTTGCAATTACCTTTTCAGATACTTTATCTTTCTTCAACTGCAAGAAGTGCGTCTCTTGTGTGAACGTTCATCTAATTTAACAAGTTTACTCCTGACTTGTACACCATTGTCCTTACTAGTGTTGCCATGTTCATTGAGGATAACTGCTGTCCAATTACTCCTTTACCTTTCTCTGCTTTTAATAAAACTAAATGTCTAACTAGGACTATGAAAAGATTCTCTGCATAAAATAAAATAAAATGACATCAACTTAGAGGGATAAGTGAAAACAAAATTCAAATTTTGGATATTACTTCTTATCCCAAGAAATGAGACATTGATACGTCATTTAACCTCCCTCCCCCAAATAAAAATCACTTTGTTGAACTTTTTTTTTTTTTGAAATGAATAATTCTTTATTTAAAAAGCTGTTATAAATACAATAGACTATCGCAAGATTGAAAAAATCAGTGATAAAAATATACCCACTCTCTGGTTGTAGTTATCATCATCAATTTAGGCTTCTCGAGTAATGTCCTCAATCTTGTTTTTATAAAACTATCCAGTGGTCTAGCCATGGCGCTGTTTTTGATATTTCTTAACGTAAAAATAAAGTATACCCAGCAGTTCGATGGAGAGTCAACTGGTGTTAATGCAGTTGCTTGTAATAAAGATCAACGTATGCTGACTTATGGTAGGTTTTGTAGTTCTATGGCTTAGTAGATGGAGCAATATGACTATAATTAAAGATCTAACAGTCATCATTGTCGACAATATCTTCTGGGTTACATCAAGTGCTTGTAGAATGGTGCGTTTTTCAGATTGAAAACTCCACAAATACACACGAAAAGAAATAATTCTTCTCTATAGCTATTTATTCTTTAATAATAACTGTCAAGTTCTTTCTTCTTTGAGAAGGAATACACATGTCGCTTGCTTCGTGCAATAGATTATTCTGATGTTAAAATAGCTTCTTTTAGAAAACACGTTTATTTCAAGATGGGAGTTCTGATGTAAACAGTTGGGTAGACAATGTACACTGAGTCTATGTTCTGATCTTAAGGATGCATATGTATACATGTACACACACACAAACATTCTCTCTCTCCCTCTTTATATATATATATTCATATATTTCTGTATAAACATTTATAACTTGTAGAGTATAATTAGAAAATTTTAGGGCTTTATCTATTTTAAATGAAATTTCAGAGGATGCTTTGTAATCGTAGTCACATTCAAGTTTTCTCACCACATTTAAAAAAATAATCATTACCTTGTTTGTTTGTTGCTAAGTGCAAGAATATACAATAGACTATCCATGCTGACAAAACCACAGCAAAGACTGAACCTCAAATTTTAATGCTATCCCTTAAGCTAACCGTGGAGACACATTATACTGAAATAGACTTCCTAGTCATTCTAGATGGTTCTTTAGGTTAGAGATTAGTTGTATTTTAATGAAACACTTAGTTATCTCTACACAGTTCTCCCGACTTGAAATATTTAGCTGATTTTTTGTATTAAAAATCAAAATGAAGCTATAGAGAACAACATGTTTCCTCGGACGTTAGATGGTGATATTTATTCATGTTTAACGTGTTTATGTGTGTGTGATTACGAAATTCCAGAGCCCACTAACATCTTCAAGCTGTGGGTGTGTTATAAGAGTAACATTCAATCCCTTAGCCAAAGATGGTGCTGCTGGCTAACTGCCTTCTGTCTGGTCAGTAGTTCAGAATTATGGACGGCGGCAGATTGCCTTAGTAGCTTTATTATAGATACAAATTACAAATACAGTCTTACACACAAGGATATTGTGGGTATGTTTCATTTAAAAGTATCTACGTACGTGAATAAAAAAGTGTTGTTTTCTAATTTCAATATTTCATCTTTAAAATGCTGGAAAAAACTGTTGCTCAAGATTGAAGCTTTGTGTTAAGTTTAGTCTCATTTTATTCCGTCATAAACGTGAACAGCATGACGATGGTGGAAGGAAAAATGGATAGATAAATACGACCAGGTTCAGGAAAATGGGCCTACTCGATATAAACGAGTATTCTCATTAATATTTCTAGTATTTGAGAAAACTGTATTATACAAGATCTTATTTCTTATTCCAAGAAAAGAGACGATATTAATACATCATTTAGTAGCAAAAAAAATCACATTTCAGTTTATTTGGAAAAACGGTAAGAACAAAAATGAATTATTTAAACTTTTTCTACAACTTGAAGAAAGTAGTATGATGCACGTGGAATGTATGACAGGAAATACGTCACTTTCTATAAGGGGAAAAATTATAGTATGAATATTTTTATATCTTAAACATGTTCGCAACGAACTTATCTTTATTTAAAACGCTGTTATATATACAACAGTTTGTTTTTGAATTTCGTGCAAAGCTACACGAGGGCCATCTGCGTTAGTCGTACCTAATTTAGCAGTGTAAGACTAGAGGGAAAGCAGCTGGTTATCACCACCCACCGCCAATCGTCACATTATAACGCCCCCACGGCTGAAGGACGAGAATGTTTGGTGGGACGAAGATTCGAACCCGCGACCCTCAGATTGGGAGTCGAGCGCCCTAACCACCTGGCCATGCCGGGCGTTATACAACAGTACCACAAGACTGGAAATATCGTTGACTGAAAAGTAATACTATTTAGCAACTGAATGCATTTAGATTGATAATTCTATGAGGAATATTACTTTGTAAAGTAAATAGTTCATGTAGTAATCAGTCTATAATGTGTAAACATAAGATTATTATTGTTCATTCAATCATACTCTGCAATGCGTAAGTATAAGAATATTACTACAGTAAAACAAACAATTAATGAAGTCATCATTCTGCAAAGTATAAACATGTAGCTTGGAACTGAAAAATTCCTTTTTTTGCCACAAAAAGAATGAAAAATCTATTTTTCATTCTAAAGCTACAACTATAAATTTTCCAAAATACTTAGTACACGATATGTGCAAGTAGTTCGTGTTTATATTAGATAGAAATTTGTCATTTGTAATAATTGTGTCCTGGCAGATATAACGATCAAATAGTGAAACTATTCGACCTTCAAGAGATTCTGCTTTTGACAAACATTTAAATCCTCATAGAAACATTTTCGAAGATACTTTATGATGCTTTAAACGAATTATTTACACATGTATATAAACTTCGGTTCAATCGATATGCAGGTTGCGGGATCGAAACCCGTCGCCGAACATGCTCGCCCTTTCAGTCGTAGGAGCTTTATATAATATGATGGTCAATCCGTTATTCGTGAGTAAAAGGAAGCCCAATAGTTGGCGGTGGGTGGTGTTGACATAAAGAAGAATGCGTGAATGTAAATGTAGAAATTGAACAGTTCCAAATTATCGGAAAGGTTGAAAATGAGCAGTGGTTAAGATTAAAAGAAACATTAGCCATAAAGAACGTAGCACCTAAATTAAATAAGAAATCCAGTAGCCGTGAGCTGATGTCAAAGTGTGATAAGAGAGAAAAAATTCACATGTTTAAAATTACCTTGTGTTAGTTATTTAAATTGCTATTTGTTACTGATAATTAATAACACATAGCTTCAAAAATAGATTTTGTTTCTTACTGACAGCATATTATTTTATTTCTTCGTCTCTCAAACATCTCCCAGTCTTCTCCCCACTCTTTTCGTTGAACTCCTGTCTTTTCTATTTCTTTCTCAAACGCCAGTACAATACAGAGTTTATCGCACACGAGATCAATATCTTACACAAATAATTATTTCTGAAAAGAAAATCAAAGTTTCTCTACTTGAATCTGTAACGAATTTGTTATTATGTATTTACTTTAATATCAACGTTTGTTTAGATTAAATTTATACTTAAAAACATAGATAGCTTATACTGTTAAATATATATTGTGAAACTCCCGCCTATTTTTCAAAGTTATAGAAGATTCTCGAGAGTAAGAATCAACACTATATGTATATACGTAAACGCTTAAATTAAACTGAAATTTCTAGAACGCCTCTACACGCCTATAAATATAACCAACTCGACGCGCCGAAAAATAGAATATTTATTATTAGTTTACTATAGTCAGTGTGCTACAAACTTTGGAAGCTATAACTGTGAATGTTATAACGCTTATCAGTCGAAAAACTTCAGATATTTGACCAAGAGCATTTGCAAAGTTCGACCATTACAACTCATTTAAGTTCAGTGGATTCTCATCGGACATTAGTATTTTTTACAAAAAAACATCACGGTGGAAAACCCGGTGTGTGTGTGGCTGGTGGATAACAAGGACAAAGCTAGCTAGCTTCCCGTTAAGCGAATTGTACTTACATCAACTCGTAATTAACTCGCTGATCGCGAACCCTCGATAAGATATTGAAGTTCCAGACTAAAAGGAAGACTTTATATTGCTTGTAAGTTTGTGAAACTTTTGTTTATAAATAATTGTTTGTAATAACTATTTGTAATAACTGTTATTGTAACTTATACTGGTGTGTGTATAATAAAACGTATTTGTGTTAAAAAAGAAAACTGTGTGTAAAAAATCTTGTTTGCAAATATTATGAACTGACTATATATCAGCTTTTACTTAACTACTAAATCCAAAGTGCGATTTAACTACTAAATTTAAATTTGTCAGTTAACTCAATTTCAAGCTATTTGAAATTATAATACGTAACAAATCATAAACAACATTTTATATAACTATAATCAAATTAAATTGTTTAGATACAACTAAAATGCAATGTTCCAAAACAACTTACATCAAAATGAAAAAATTTACTTAGGCTAATTAGCTTTGTTAATAATAATAAAAACAACAAATGTTCAATATCATTAACAGAGCTTCTTCTCATTCTCAGTTAAATACAAAGACAGTGTATATTGCTTTTGAATCATTCTTTTGCTGTTTATCAGTTTTCGTCTCCTTCGTTGTTGGTGCCCCCAGTGGCAGAGCTGTATGTCTGCGGACATACGACGCTGGAAATCGGGTTTCGATACCCGTGGTGGTCAGACCACAGATAGTCCATTGTGTAGCTTTGTGCTTAACTTCATACAAACAAATCGTTGTTGGTAACTTTATGTTAGTTCTATTGTAAAGCAAATATCAAAACCCAATCAATTAGCCCTTGGGTGAGAAAAGACCTTTCATCCATTATGGGAGAACTTCATCAGTTTTCCTTTTTCACTTTCACACACATTCATGCTAAACCCGAACTATTGTTAAGCCTGTAAATGATATTCATTGTAATTATCCATAACTGTTTTCTCCATCCTTCTTTACTGCACAAGGACAAATTGAACTCGGTGATTTAATATCAGTATATAATTAATGAATTAAGTCACAATGTCTGGTTCAAAAGTGATGAAAGGAGTCTGCTAGTCAGTTCTTACTCAATAACCACGGATAAAGTGTTTCTTTGTTTACTTAAGTATAACTTCAGTAGAAACCTCGGTCCGCTGGAGCCACCGAAGTAGAAAATATCACGTTTAAGAGTCGAGATAACATCTAGTAATGAAAAAATACTACAGTGTTAAAAACATTCCTCAAACGGTTGCAGTGGGCCGCCACGTACTGACAATGTTGTCAGTTTCATATACTTAGTGTTCTTATAAACAGGCGAGAGATCAACAGCTTTGAAGGTAATTATTTGAATGTACATACTCGTAGCTAAAGACTGATTTCTAGAAACTGTAATATAATTACATTATTTAGGAATGATTTATGTTTATCAGTTTGCTTGTTATGGATATTAGCGCAAAGCTAAACATGAGCTTTCTGCGTTAACTGTCCCTAATTTTGAATTGATAGACTATAGGAAAGGCAACTATTCAACATCACCACCGCCAACTCGTGACTAATTTAATCGATTATAACCAATATTTTTGTATTTTGTTCGTAAGACAATTTCTGTTTAATTTTCGGGAACTTATCAATGTATGTTCATTTCAAGTATTCCTTTTTTTCTTGTTATTTGCCATTAAGCATTAATGATACATGTCCACGTGTTTATGATATAAAACTACTTTTAAAATTATATTGTTGTAATATCCTTCTTCGGTTAACGGGTTGTACTATGTTCTAAGACTTGTCATTAGTATTTATATAAATAATACGCCTGCGTTTGTCTGTTCGCAACTTTTCTCGCAAATTTCTCGATCAAACGCTACAAATCTCATATCGTTAGAAAGCCCTTTGTCCGAGGATTCCTGGTTACATATTGGCTTTTCAATTCAAAATCACCTTACATGTCTTTTGTTTAGTTAAGCCTTTCAATGCAACAAATATGGTACACGATGGCACAGTGTCGTTGTCACACACGATGACTAGTTTCGATTTCAACTTTATATATTTTTATTTACAAAGTATTTCACACAATCAACACTTAATCCGGGTGTAACTTCCTTAAAAAATGAGCATTACATAAATAAAATTTTTAAGGGTTTTATCGACTTCTTCAGGTGTAAAATACGCATGCGCAATTCGTTCAAAGCCATGTGTGTATCATTTTGTGAACACTCATTCAGACGTTTCTGCATAATCAGCTAAGTTTGCTTTTATTACAACTTTACATTTACATTACTTTGCAATAATTTAGCTTCGGTTCGTTTCATATACAGCTAAAAACACGTTTTAGCTACTCTTTTCTTTAGTATAGGCTTTATTATTCGTTTTTGTGACGCTCATAATTGTTTCATACTCTGTACACTGTTATAGATATCATTACTTTATTTTAAGAGTAGTTTTATTAAATAAAGTTAAGTCTACGTGAGTTTGTTTGTATGACCGCGTAATTTTTTAAAAAATGGATCAGGTTAGTAGATCGAACACATATTACCTACAAAATAAGCGTAGCTTAAATGGTGTGCGTGAAAATGATATAATAAGGAAAATTCAAGCGAAGAGCATTGAAACAAATACTTTACGGCTTACAGCTAGTACTAATATTGTTTGTAAGTTGTGTTGTTGTAAAAACGCTTCACTCAAAAGGACACGTAAACCGAAACGTTGGTAGAATAAAGTTTTTCTTCAGATCAAATGATTTTACTTCTAGAATAAGAATGTTTTTGTTCGTGCTTACTTCACCTTTCATGCTCGCTACCCAAGTTAAAAAGTGTTAAAATCAAAATATTGCTGTACAAACGTATATCTATCTATACGTTTTTATTATTACTTGAGTGTTTTTGGCATATCAAATTTGTTACAAACGCTCACTGAATTACAGGACTATTTTTCATATATAATTAATTTTTCGCCGAAAACATCTCATTGCTCCTGTAAAAAGGAAAGTTTTATAAAGATTCAGGAGGACAAAATTTAAACATTTCTGAAACTTTAAAAACTCATGCAGACTTCTAACGCTATAATATATGATAACAATGTATGACAATCATACCATATATGACGTTATTAACACATATTGACTTATTATGAATAAACGTTAATGACTATCATTGAAAAGGAAGTAAAAATCTACACATATAAATATCTAACGTGGTTTGAATGCAATAGAAAGGTGTTGCCTTTCACGTTGACAACAGAGATTTAACTACATAGATAATACATGAACTGGCGAATAAACTGCTTAAATTGTATTAATAAGAAAAAATATTTTTATATGCCCTACAAAATGCTAGAAGCAACGTCCCATTTCAGCAGCTTCTTTATGATAAGAACCAAGTAGCCTTACGATTGTTGTTGTTTGTTATTAAGCACAAAGCTACACAAAGGGCTATCTGTGCTCTGCCCACCACGGGTATCGAAACCCGGTTTCTAGCGGTATAAGTCCGCAGACATACCGCTGTGCCAATGGGGGGCAGCCTTACGATAAAACAGGAAATAATCTCTTCCTGTAAGACAAGAAATGAGATTTGATACCGGTTATAAAATATTTGTTTGATTATTAGATATAATGTAATTATTCTACCAAGTCCAATATAAAATCTTAACTTTTCTCCTCAAAGAGGATAATCAATTTTCTCGACAAACTATCTGTGAAAAAAGAAATATCTGCTCGAGATTATTTATCCAGAGAAGAAATGTTTGCTCGTAACGCTATCTCCAAGAAGAAATAATACGAGCTCTACAAAAAATTTTTGAGATGAAATGACACGCGCTCGACACACTGTCTTAGTATGGAAAGAAATCAGGTTGGCACACCATCTCAGAGAAAAGAACATGTGCATGCACAGCACGACGCCTCTGATAAAAAGCATCTCGACAAACTATCTATGAAAAGATCACAACAACTATGATAAAAACGCCAGCACAACACTTTATATCTGAGCAAAAGTAAGATTTGTTTGATAAAATATTTCTAAAAGTCAATAATATCGACTCGATACACCATCCATAAAAATAAACATTATTATCTCTACAAGACATCTTTCAATGATAATAGCAGCTCGATTAGCTATCTCTGAGTCAAACAAATGCTCAAAATACTTTCAATTAAAAGAATGAGAATCATCCAGGTAAACGTTATTTCTGAAAATTAATATCAGATCTACATAAAATATCAGTGAAGAAATATTATCTCGAAGACCGTTTATCAGTTCTTTGCAACATTTCTGAAACATAGTAATGCCAACGAGACTAAACAAGAAAGACTGCCGATCCTTTCAATAATTTTCTAAAGACTTACTGCTTTAGTGCTGTAATCTCCTAATCCTTTTGGAACTAACCAAAGCCATACCCCTTTTCACCTAAATTATCTCCAACCGATGTTCTTTACATCGAACTTCAAAACAGCAATGACCTCTTAAAGTACATCCACGCCCAACCAAAGCATTGCCTTCGTCCTCAAAATGAATGCTGTGGTTATGAAAGAGAACCCATGTACTCAGAAAACCACTGTGATGGAGACTCTGTGGACGTTTTTTTATCTGTTTGGTCTAATATTTGGCCTTATCATCTTTCGCAGAAACTTATTACAATTATAATAGTAATGTTGTTCAAGAGTACGTAATCGTGATCATTAGGTTATAAACGAATGACATTGGATGAAGCAGTTCCAAGGAACGAACATTCTTATAAAATGCAATTAACTTCAGTGTAATTAATACTTTTCACCTAACGTGATTCAATTTATGTTTTAAGGGACTTATTGTGATACAGATGATTATATAAAATTCTAATTTTGTTACATACATAATAACAAAGCTTATTAATTTCAAAATTGTTTTCTTAGACTTAATTATAATTATAATCCCCGTCCCACCAAACATGCTCGCCCTTTCAACCGTTGGGGCGTTATAATGTGACGGTCAATCCCACTATTCGTTGGTAAAAGAGTAGCCCAAGAGTTGGCGATGGGTGGTAATGACTAGCTGCCTTCCCTCTAGTCTTACACTGCTAAATTAGGGACGGCTAGCGCAGATAGCCCTCGTGTAGCTTTACGCGAAATTCAAAAACAAACAAACAAACAAATCAGAGTACGTTCCAAGTCTGAAAATGAAGGACCAAGTCATGACAAGAATAAACAAATAGATTTCTAATGCATAATCACGAAAGTTTGATCATATATTCTTAAGATCTGTAAATACAGAAGAAATAAGAATGTTTTATTGATAAATTTGATATAACAAGAAATACCTTGTACATATAGTTGAGTGTCTATTTATGTCGAAAGATTATTCAAAGGAAGAGTATGATTTCTATCGGGCTCTTTTCTCTTCGGTCTTCCCAGTGACCGTGGATCTGAGGATCCATGACTTGCAACTCGTTGCCACTAAAAAGTCTCCACATTTGGGGCCCTTATGTGTGTCATAAGAGTGACTATCAAAAAACAATATTCATTTAGGGTGTCCCAAGAGATGGTGGTGGGTGCTATTGAATAGTTAAATTCCCTGTAGTTCAAAGTTAGGAACAGCTAGTGCAGGCACTATATTTTTTATCTTTTTGCGAACGTTAGAAAACAAACAGAAAACTCTCGTCTTCAGACTGTTCGTCACAAAATGCGCAATCGTAATTTTAAATTAAATGTAATTTTTCTTGTTTTGGGGTGAAAATGTTTTCGCTTAATTTTACTCAGAATCGAAACTTTAAACATAAAGCACTTTCCTACATAAACAAATTGTGAGAAGGAGTAATAAAAAATCCCAAAAAATTTCTAGTCATAATATACATTCACAGCACAGTAAAGCCTTCTATAGTAGTAGTTCTCAAATTTTGTCAGAGCGGATCCTCTTAGGCTAAAAAAAAATGCTTCCCTATAGTTTACGATCTGAGAGATTGTGCGGGAAAAATATCGCGCAGCATAGGTATGACATGTCGCGGTTACTAAGGGACATCAAGATAAAGTCATATATTCTTAAAATTACTGATTTAGTTTTTCTTCCGTTCTACTAAATGATAGTAAAGTTAATGGAAATTAAATAATTATAATACATAAATAACTGATGTTAGAAATAAAATAAATAATACAGTGTAACTAATCTCTGCTCTAAAAATCGTAGCTGTAGATGACTTAAATAGAATTGATAATAATTACAATTCACTTACTTAATCTAATTCATACCATAATAATCATAGCTGATGGGCATTTATGATAAAAATAAAACCTAAACCAGCACTCTGTTTGTCATATTCCTGCAGGCCTGATGATCCTTGATTTGGGGCTAAATGTCTTATCGGCAGTGGATATGACAGATGCAGTGCGAATGACATATTATAACATATCCTACTTTGCCTTCACTCATAAGGTCTCAGTAAAAGTTATTTAAGATAAATTTTCTCTTTTTTTTTGGACTGTCCCCTCCCCCAGGCACATTCTTAGCGCATTTATCTATTTTCAAAAACATAGAGTGACGTTTAACGTTTTCCATTTGATTATTTCTTTGAAATAGTAATGTGTGAATTCTCATATAATTTTGCATGTTAATATATATACATATAAACACTCTGAAACAATAAACGAGTTGAATTATATTCGTCGTTAGTCAAAGTATAATCATACTTAGCTTAAGTGGCTCTTCACTGGTTGGCTTTAATTTGAAGTGTACTACAGATTTAATTACTCCTGGTTTTCTTCCTCAAGGTTATACTTTAAAATTGTTTTCTCTTGAGTATCTGTTGTTTGTTTTTTCACCTTCGACAAACAATACAAACAGATGTTTCAGTTGTATAACAGTGAACGAAATAATAGTTATATAATTTATATGTCACAGACAAACATTTCTTCAAGCGTTGAAATATGAGAAAGCGTGCAGTTAAACTAATTTTAGAACTTGAAAACTAAAAGAAAATATTTTAAAACAACGATTATTTTATACACAATTCAATAACATGAGATTGTTTCCAGTCTCCAAATTACTAAAATAATAACTTATTGTACAAGGTTAAAAAGTGGTAAAATTCCCGACATGACTGGAAAACAATCTCATACACTACATATTTCAACGTATATCTTACGTCATCCTCAGGATATATATACAACAAACGTCTTTTTTTTCTCTTCTAGAAAATACTTGTGCAATAGAGAAACACACAAGTAATCTATTAATTAAAGGTTGTTCTCAGGAAGCTGAGATTTATGACAACTGATAATAAGCACCTATTAACTTTTTAAAATAAATACACGTAACACTGAAATACTGAAACAAAAAGGCGCTAGATGACCATGGTATCCATATTGAGATTCATTCTATTTACATGATGGCGCACATTTATCAAGAATGAACTAAGCCTTCTAGCGTTTACATGCCGCGCACATATATCAAGATTGAGTTGCCTTATCTAGCAATTACATGATAGCGCACATATATCCAGATTGAGCTGTGCTATCTAGCGATTGCATGGTAATGCACAAAATTGAGCTGCGATTTCTAGTAATTACATGATAGTGCAAATGTCAAGATTGAGGTGCGCTATTTAGCGATTATAAACCACGCGCACGGGCCCCCTAGTGGCACGGCGGCATGTCTGCGGACTTACAACGCTAGAATCCGGGTTTCGATACACGTGGCGGGCAGAACACAGATAGCCCATTGTGTAGCTTTGTGCTTAATTACATACAAACACGCGCACGGTTACCAAACACTGCTAGTATAATCATCTCCAGATCCTTTAAAAACCAATGTCAGAATGATCCAGCGAAACGATAATACTGCCACATCCGTTCCTATTGTTCATATTTTGTTTAAGAGTGCACAAACAGTTAATGATTTTTTTTGTCGTTTTTTTTAAACAATGTGGTTGTGACTGAAGTTAACTGTTAATTTTGCGTTGATTACAACAACGTCGTTCTCCGTCTGGCTACCTTAATATCAAACAACCAATTATAAGATTTAGCTGACGATCATGAGATCTCAATGGGCTATGCACAAGTTAATATATCACTTTGTTATTTTCCTTAAATAAAATTGTTATAAACAAGAAAAGATAGAGACAAAATTATATCGCTTAAACCGGCTGTCTACAGGTTAACGTATTACTAAGTACACGTATATGTATGTATATATATTTGTATGTAGTCAGTTCTGCCCAAATCTAAAGGACAGCAGAAAATGTGACGAACATTGAACAGTATCTACTTCATCTAAACAAACAGGAGGCACTCAGTCAGTGAAATTTCTCTTCTGCCATCATCATACAATGGTCAAGTCAACCTGAGAATGCCCATAACTGTGAAGATAATTTGATGACAGAGGTGATGTGCTTAAAGTGATTGGTAAAAACATACTTAGGTGCAAGATTTGTTTTTCTAACTGAAGTATATGTAGAAACATCCCAAACAAAATTGCAATAGTGTCAGGTACACATTACTTAAATGAGGTTGTGAAGAAACAGCAGAAATCTATAGACCATACAGACCATGTCCAGATTGTTACCCACCAACATCTGTATTGTTCTGGCAATGTTGATGAATGTCCTTAGCTATGTATGATATCACAGCTATGTAAAGAACCTTTCACTAAACTCAAGAAATTTTTTCTCATAGTACATTTTGATTGCTGTATGATCCTATCCTTCAAGATACATGGCAGATATTGCCACAGTATGTACCATTTAAACCCAATGTTTCAGATTGTACATACTGTATGTAAATCCCAACAATCATAGAGAAATTGCAAGTATAACTGCAGCATACTTAGCTGCTTCAAGAAATCTAAGTCACTGAGATCACCGTTAATGGATCAGTTGATTAAATTCAAATTCACAACAGTTTGGTTTGTAACACAATAAAGTTAACTAAAGACAAAAAGCTTGGATAGTGGAACCATCATGCATGTTTGTTACAGATCTCTTACAATCACTAAAAAGTTTCTATGAGATGTGCCTATGAAAATGGTGTAGTGCAAAAGTCAACTGATGGTGCAAATTAAAATTTAGAAAGTCAAAATGGTTTGTGGGTCAACTTACAGGATGAATTTAAACATAATCTGCTAACAATGTTGTGCATTGGCCATCAGTAAAATTTGACGGCTTGTCGAAACGTTGTACATTTGCTGTTATGTTAAACTTATATTAAAGTTTTTCTTCATTACCCATTCAAGCCGTCTCTAGCCATTATTAATGATTGAGGAGTTGCACTTGGAGTTTGAGAGAAAGCTGAACTACCACCATAAAATTGCTAGAAACTTGGCTGCTGGTTACCACCACAGTGTGTAAAGAATAATTTCAATGTGATTTGTTGAAATATTGATTAAATTAATCTTCAAAGTTTAATCTAAACACAGTGTTCATGTCTGTAAGTGTCAGAAAATACAATCATAAGGATGAGCATGATAAAGATAATAATTATAATGTGTTAATTATGGAGAATAACTTGTTTAGATAATTACCACTGGCCCACTAAATATCAGTATTAGTCTTTATGTAGTGAAACAATAATACAATTCAAATTATAGCCTATTCATTTTATCAAAGGCCTCTCCACCACTTGTCAGCTTGCCTGTCCCGCTCTCCTGTCTCTCTTGGTATGGAGCTTTCCATCTTGCCACATTACTGTTATCTTTTTTCCTTTTTAATAAATAAGAGTTACAAACTGTTACAATAGCAGACATTGAGGAATCTGTAGCTGAATCTACATGTGCTTGTATCTTTTGTTTTTATTTTTACAGAAAGGAAGATCAGCAAAAAAAGCTCAACAAGCTTTGGGAAACAAAGAACCCGAAGAGCTGGTTAAAGCTCCTCATACTTTTGTAATATATCGAGGACGATTAGGGAAAAATGCTGGGGAATTAATGAGAGACTTTAAGAAAGTGATGGAACCTTTTACAGCATCTGATTTGAAGGTATTTTTTAATTATAGAGAGTAAAAGCATGAAAGATTCTATACCAGTTTTAGCTATCACACTAGGTTTAATAGCTTATATAAGTGGTAAATGTCTATTAAATGAGCTATAGTCTAGTAATTTAATGTTTATCTGAAGGTACATGTTTTCTAACTGAACAAATCTAGAAAGTAAAGGCCATAGCTTGAAGCGTAGTCTGTAATTTTTATATATTTTGACTTCTTTAGAGTAATATATTACATGTTTTACATGCAAGAAAAGATGGTTAACAAAAATAGGCAATGAATAAATATTCAAAAAATATGAGTCTCATTGACCTTGGTTTAATTACATACTTTTTGGATGAACTAAGCATGCTTTAGCTAAAAGGAACTCACTATTAGTGTTGTACTTGGTAGCACTCAGCATAGTGAAAACTGCAATGTTAGTTTCATTGCAACTGTACTTTGTTTTAAACATTTATTCATAATTTTTAATCTTGTATGAAAATTGGTATAATCACTAGTAAATATCTTGTAGAGGTTTTAAAGTGGAAGCCGTACGGCTTCAATAAAAGTTTTTATTGTGTAAATATAAAACGTTGTTTTTAATTGATTATTTATTATAATTTTAGCAAAAAAAAATTTTAAACACAAGTGCCGGTAGTGGATACTTAACGATATATAATAATTGTACTTTGGTACCCTGTTTTTATCTCACAAGCACCATGGTAAGCACTACTTTGATTAATTCATCCCACTTAATTCTTGACTTAATTACTGCATGTTCACAAGATGGATTAAAAGGTGCATTGATACAAATTGTTTGTGAGGCTTGAATGAAGATTTATGTTATTTTTGGAATATATGCACAATTTGAACCCAATATTACTTTTGTGTTTTACTTTGTACCATTTTCAATTATGTTTAGTTAACCAGTATTATTTTTAATAGACCATCGGACCAGTAGGTGAATTGTAGAAATTGTTCCATTTTTTTCCTGTCTCTGATAAACACAAAAATCAAACCATTATTAGGATTCTGAATAATTTTTGATGCTTCTAAGAAAAGATTGTTATATGAAATGTCAGTTTTGTCTTATGAATTTTTAAAAACATTTATCTGTTACTAAATCATGAGCACACCTGTGAATACTTTGAAGTTTTTGAACTTTTTTTTTTCATTTAAGAATTAAATTCAAAAAAGAAATTTCTTTTTAATATTTTGAGATAAAAATATTTATTAATAAGAAAAAAAACATATTTAATGCTGTTTAATTCAATGTAGGTCATGAAAAGAAATAGTGTTAAAGATTTTGTAAGTGTGGCTGCAATGATGAATGTCACCCACCTGGTTATCTTCACCAAAACTAAGATAAGCATGTACATGAAGATTGCAAGGCTTCCCAGAGGGCCCACTCTTACTTTTAGAATCCAAAACTACTCTCTTGCCAGAGATGTCCTATCATCACTGAGGAGACAAGTCACCTATGCCAAGCAATTTGAGCACCATCCTCTGTTGGTTCTAAACAATTTCACAGGAGAAGGAATGCAACTAAAACTAATGGCTTCCATGTTTCAAAATATGTATCCTTCCATTAATGTAAACAAGGTAATGTTTTCAGTAAATTCTGGGTTATGCTTCTTTGTGATTACAGTTTGTTGTTGTCATCTAAAACCTACTGTATAGTGTCCAGCAGCTGATATGTTTAGATTTTCATTTGTTAGTAGCCTACGATCACCCAAGTCTAATTTTGAGTTAGTTACTAATTCTTCTGCTATTGTTATTACTAGATATTAATTACTAATTAGTGTATAACTTATGTTTTTGGCTGCTAATCTCCTGTCATCTTTAACAAAGTCCTGAGAAGGCCCATGTCTGTGGCTGTAATGATAGAAATGTCTGGTGTGCAATCTGCTTGTCCATGGTTTCGAATTAATAATTAGACTTAGTTCAGGCCTTGGCATTAACTTGTTTCAAGGTTGTTTTTTTCTCCAGTTCTAGCAGTGTTATTCCTCCTGAAAATTAACAGTAACTGTATCATTATTAGTTATTTTATGTATTAAGTGTGAATAGATATTTATATATATATATTCTATGCCATATTTTCAAAGTCTGTGGTATCTCACTGCTGATGGCCACCCTATACTAAAAAAGTATCTTATTAATAAAAGTTATGGTGAAACATTAGAACAAATAGGCCTAATATTTGGACAAACTAAGAAGGATGTTGACAAAAATCTTCTGCAGTGTACACAATTTTTATCTTATTTCCTATGAGCGACCACTTGGACACAGTATTTCTAACCACATTAGTGGCAAAACTGCACTACAGAGGCCAAATGGTGTGAGTTTAGTTAGCTAGCCCATGTGCTATTTACCCTGACAACCAATCAAATGAGTTGAAGCTGTAGAATTGCTATCCCCAATTCCTGACACTTAGGCTGGCTATGCCATATAGTTCAAACAGAGATTGCAAAATCAACTTGGCACAATGAAACAGTCTTGTTAAATACAGCTATAATAACTTCTTTACCCATAATCTAGCATTATAAATTACTAAAATGCATGTATCATGGGCAGTGTTGCCAGGTCCTGCAGACTTCCTGGAAATTGGACTACTTGGAAAAGATGGCCATTTGAAACATTCATGAGTCGAGAGTAGTTACTTTTTGAGCTATTTTTAACAAGTCTTTTTTTTTTCATATTAATAACTATGTGAAGTGCATTTTAGTGTGCAGTTTTCCCTTGTTTATTTTCAGTATGCAGACTTCTTTTTTTATAACTGTTTGGGATATACCAGCACTAGCATTTTAGTACAGGAATTAAACTGTATCTATTTGCTAATATGAAAGGATTATGAAACTACTTATGCCTTCAGAGCTTCCTTAAGAATTTTTTGTTCACGATGATGTGTGGATGAACTGTTGTTTAGGCTTCTGTAGAGTTTTTCTTCAAATTTATCTGGGTGTCTTCTTCTGTGAAAGCTTTTAATTGCTGTTTGTTTATATCTAGCTTAGGTTAAATTTGGGCTATAAACAGTGTAGAGATCTCTCAATACTGTTATTTGTGGATGTATTGATAGTCAACCATAAGAGTCTTTAAATACTTCTTCTGAAATATGTATTAGCAATGTTTTTAGTTTCTTTTAAGTGTTACTAACAACACTAACCAGCAATTTGCTAGTTTTCTAGCATTAATTTTGGACCCTGCTATTTGTGATGATAATTGTAACAGTCTTGCTGTAAGTAATGTTATGGTTAACTGCTACTATTCTGGAATGGCTCAGTTTTTGTATTATTTATATTGCTATGTAGTGTTTGATGCAGTTTTGTAGAAAGTTATTGACTTATGTGGTACAGTATTGTTAGTATTTACCATACATTTAGTGAATCCTTTGTTCCTTGCAGGTTTTTACCTTATTGACATAACTGAATGAAACTTATGAAATGGTGTAAATATCTATATGCATAATTTCCTGGAAATTATGTATTTAATGATAATTTTGATAGATATATGTTAAAGCGTTCAAAGGAATTTTTTATACACTATTGCTATAACTTTGTTTTTGAAACTTTGAATTTTATCATATAACTATTAGGTCGTCAAGAAATTAATGTTGCTTTTTTTAGATGAAAAAACCCTAGCAACTTATATATCAAAACAAAATACTTATTAAATGAAATAGTCTCCATTCTTATCAATGATGCTTTTCCATATTACAATCAGGTTGTTAATGCCCTCATTAAAGAAATCACTTGGCTTTGAAGCAAAAAACATGTCAATGTCCTCTTTAACACCTTCCACATTTGCATACGCGTTCCCATTAAGATGGTGTTTCAGTGAACGAAAAAGATGGTATTCTGATGGTGCCAAATCTGGAGAATATGGTGGGTGGGGGAGAACTTCCCAACCCAACTCCATAATCTTGTGTTGTGTCAAACATGCCACATCTGGACGTGCATTGTTGTGGAGAAGAAGAACACCTTTTTGATTGACAAGTGAAAGGTGTTTATGATGAAGTGCTTGATTTAAATGTTCCAGTTGCTGACTATAGATCACTGCATTGACAGTTTTGTTTATTGAGGAGTTCGAAATGAACTACTCCTTTGATATCCCACCAAATGCAAAGCATCACTTTCTGTGGATGGAGTCCATGTTTTTTGGGTCAGAAGTGATTTTTTGTCTAGGACTGAGCCAGTGTTTTTGGCATTTAATACTCACATAGAGAATCCATTTTTCATCACCAGTGACAATTCTGTCCAAAAATGGTTCACGTGCCAGAAGAGACAAAGCAACATTCACACATTGGAAACGATGATCATCAGAGAGTTCGTGAAGCACCCAAACACCTTCTTCATGGAGTTTTCCCATATTCCTTAGATATTTACATATCGTCTCATGAGAGATATGCAATTTCAAGGCCATTTCACGAGTGTGTTGCCTT
>NW_013665829.1:371074-373717 GCF_000517525.1 Limulus polyphemus | reverse complement strand
TTATGTTAAACTTATATTAAAGTTTTTCTTCATTACCCATTCAAGCCGTCTCCAGCCATTATTAGTCCCAAAGTGGGTTCCTCGTCATCGAAATTGAACAGTATTATTAGCAAACTGTCCGAAGAAAAGTTATTACGCAAGTGAAACCAGATAAAACATCCATGTGGTGAATAACAGTGTTGCGAAGGGTAGTATAACCTACGTGTTTTAAAACATAGGCTTAATTTAGATTAAGTTAGATTATTTTATATGGGGTTCAATTTGGGGATAAAAAAATGAAGTAAGAAAGCTGAGAGTATCGAACGATACGCTTTTTTATGTATTATTATTACAACCGTACAAATAGATTAAAATACGTTATATTGTATGGAGTTTTATTTTCTGACAATTATTTTGTTTTTCATTGCACGGTAGGTGCTGGGGAAGGTGACTATGGAGTTGTTTCATTTAGATCATAGTTTAATTTCTAACGTCTTACTCTGAAAAAAAAAACAATAAATAATTTAGTTTCAACTCTCTTCGTAATATTTCTTTAGTATCAACTGTATAATACAAACTATACCAATTGCATCAACTGTACAGTGACTGTTGCCCCACTCAACTTTATAGTAGCTTTTTTTCTCATTTTTAAGATATTATGTGATAAAAAAAAGCATGTATTTAAAACAAAGCGCTCATTCATAATCGTACACTATTTAAACTAGGTCGCGTTGCCTAGTGCAGTAGATAAGTACAAGATGCATAAGAATTTCTCTTTTTGCGGTACGAGTATCAAAATAGACAGAAATGTACTTCTTAACATAGCGAACAATCTTAGACGTATGGGCATCACCACTGCCTATTACGTCCGACCATTTTCAAGATGGCCACTTAACGACTTCCTGTACATATGTTTTCACACTATATAGATTTGCTAATTTCAGTTTTTAAACTTTTTATGGATATATCTATATGTAATTTGGCAGAAATGCACTTTGGGAGATGATGAATACTCTTAGATCTTGTAAAATGGCCGTAGCTAGTAATGTAAAAATTACATGGCATGATATAAAAAACGGTCACACCCAAAAAACACTTTATCGGGGCAATTTAACACGTTCAGCGGTCACATCATAATCAGTTACACATGCTAAAAGGAGAATAGCTGACATATGTTTGTGAACGAAGTAATAATTATTATGTAACATGGAATGACAAGTAAACCTGATATAAACTAAGATCATTTGATGAACGTGAATTATATCAAAAAGTTACAAACTTGGCGATCCTAGAAAGCAGGAATATTCAGAATCCTGTGAACCATAGATTGAACTTAGTGAGTAATTTGCCAGCAAAATACACAAGAAACACTTCTGTGCCCAGCTTATTCTAGCCGTCCAGATGTTGGATCAGAATACAATTGCCAAGAGTTTAGTTACTTCTAATGAAATAGAAATACCTATGTCTACGGAAATTTCAATGCTCAATGAAGGTGAAAGCATTAAGAATACGTTTTTGAAAGTTCAACTTGAGAAGTGTCATCCAACTTGTTTAGTGTGACTTTACAACAGAACCAGATCAAGGAAAGATCCTAACTCTATGAAAACTGAAATTTATTTCGAATAGTTCTTCCAGAGTTGATTAGTAACATCAACGAAGCTCGAACGTGTGAATAGATTATACTTACGTTCAATCCTGTAGATTTATGTAACCTTTATGGTATTTTAACAGCTGCATTTGACAACATCGATCACAATAACATCTCCTCAGCTGCCTAGTATTCATTTTAAGGTACTGGGATCTTACTCATTCAACATCGAAGCAAGGAAGTGTACAGTATTATTTCTACTTAAGCAATATAGTTACGTTCTAAATCCTATTTTTAAAAACAAACACCCAGCTGTATCTGAAATTCAAGAATTTCTTATTAGAACTGATTTGGAGAGAATAAAGACTACAATACGGGAAAACAAGTAAAGACGTGGTGGAGATATAAAGAGGGCCAGTTAGGGAAGGAACTATCATTTGCCAAGGTTTCTTGATTGTTCCAAGTATATGTCTATAGTCCACCATACCATGAATTAATCAGAGAAGCTACTGATTTTCTGAATCACTCACAAATACCTGTGTTGGTCATAGATCAGCTATTTTATACTATTGTGAAACAGATTCAGTGAACATGGCCAAAGAAAAAAGGAGAGGAAAAGTTTGTAATTCTGCTGGGTGGCCTCTACATAGAGAGATGGCAACCTTTAGTTTTGTCGGTGACTGGTTTAAAGACAATAAACAGACGGTGGGCTTCACGTGAGCAAAAACTGCGCCATCTAGAAGTAACATTATACAACCTGTACAATTTATTGTAGAAACACACTCCATCTACTGTGAAGATATAAATAAGCCTCTACAGATATATGACTGATGTTTTGGAAAGTCTTTGTCAGTACATACTTCCAATTTTAGATAATCACACTTCATCTAGATTACTACTGCTTTGTTGGTCAGATCATTATGAGAGGGATATTTCCTGTTGTATGTAGGCACACTCTTCGTGCTAGCTCCCTAGTTTATGAAAGGGATATTTCACGTTGATTGTAGGCACACTCTCCATATTAGCTCTTTAGTTTATGAGAGGGATATTTCCTGTTGTTTGTAGGCACACTTTCC
>NW_013665829.1:366185-370929 GCF_000517525.1 Limulus polyphemus | reverse complement strand
TACCCTTTTACCAACGAATAGTGGGATTGACCGTCACATTATAACGCTCCACAGCTGAAAGAGTGAGCATGTTTGGTAGAACAAGGATTCGAAGCTGATTGTGAGTCGAGCTCCCTAACCACCTGGCCATGCTGAGCCTTTTTCATGTCTCTGGTAACACTTTTCTCCTTGGTAGATTATATATATACTAATTTCGAAACGCCGTTTTGTTTTTTCTTAGTCCATAAGATATTTTCTAATACAAAACTATTATAGGAAAAGCATTGATGAATGCATTACGGATAGATTGCTGCAAAACTTTATTTAACAATTTTACCTACGTAAGACTAAGGGTTTTAATAGCAGACAATGTAGTAAAAAATATATTATCTCAACTCTCCGGTATTACTTCCATATGGATTATGTTTAAAAGTGTACAAAGCTTACAGCTTCGTACTAACACATCTGTAATCCATATTGCGGACGTGCATAATTTGATTTTAAAAAAAGATACTGTTGTGCTCCATCTATCTATGTGACAGGACTGTACAGGCTTTCGCAGTAATAAAGGAAAAGATAGGCAAATCCTATTTCTAAGCACATATAACAGATGGTTTGTTAGGCTTAGTCTTGAAAATTGGAAGCAGTTTGTTTTCAACTTTAAACTCGTTATATTTCCACAGCTTCTCAAACTTATATTTTTTAAACATTTCATACCTTCTAGTTCATATCATAAAGTCAAAAAAAAGTATCACAATAGATAGTGATTTAAGTTTTGAAGCCAAAAAAATGAAGTCACTGATAAAAGAAAACTTTCAATTCAACAAACTCTACAAAAATAACACATGGCTTGGTAAATTAAAGTAAAAATCTGTGTAAGTGTAATAGTTGTAATATTATTAAAGCGTGTTCAAAGACTAATCGAAATTATGTACTGAAAAAACACATCATGTTGTTATTAAATAGTCTTGGAGTGATTTAGGGACTGTCCTCTAATCCCGAAATCACTAGCCTGAATAACAGCAGCTGTTCTGAGACTGCTATTTTCAGTTAAGTTCTAAGTAGCGTTTTTAACAATAATCCTTCACAGTTCGAGAAAAGCAGGCACCGTAAAATTTGTTTCCCTACTTGTCTCAAAAAATATATATTCTGCCATCATTTCAAAACTACGGTCAGAGTAATAATTTCAATACTCGTTTTATAGTAAACAAGACACTCCCCTCGGTTAGGGGGATATCTCAAAATGAAAGACTTACAAACGAGAATGATACCTAAGGTTATAATAAAGTCACTCTGAATTTCTTTCTGTGTAGATGCTTAATGACACTTTTTTTCTACTCCCAACAAGTAAATATTTGTCAGTCTCGGGCAACATTTTGTACCATGATCAGTAGAACACACATGACCAAATATTGCTTCTCTTTCACACTTCAAGCAGTCAATTTCTCTCTTCTCTCAAAGCTACATAATTCACGATGTTTTGGCAATTTCACATACTTCAAAACTACTAATCTTCTCTCATCACCCTGCTTGTTTGTTTGTAGTTAATCACAAAGCTACAAGACGGGCTATCTGTGCTACTAGGGGACCACCCTGCTCGAAGTGTTTCTGTATTTATAGATACACTATTATTCTGGCAAACCATATTGGAGGTGCTATTTCACATAATCGAGGGTTGTTGAGTTATTGCTAGCAGAATATTATATATTTATTTATTTATTTTCAGAGCTAGTTCTTACTTACCCATAAAACATATTTCTGAAAAAAATAAAAGGTTAAAGACGAGATTTATAGAAACACGAAACTGTTATTTAAAAATCATAGTTATGGTATTCGTGCACTTCAAAAACATGATCAGAACCAGAGAACCAGAAAGTGAATAAGCTTTTTCATGCATTATAAGACAATCTTTTCAATCCAACTCCAGAAAAGTCTGAAATCAACACAATAAAGCTATCAGAATCTAGTTTTAAAATGATCACAACAAAGACGTTATAGTAAAATTAAGATGTTATATTGATATACCTTTTCGTCCATAACATACATATATCTCTGTATGAAGTACTTAATATGAGGTGTGAAATATTACAACTAAATTACATTTAAACAGTCGGCTTCGTTATATATATATATATATATGTGTTTTATTATTTTCTGGTGTAGTTCTTGTTAAAATGCATTTATACAAAACGAAAAAAAATAAAATAAAAAACTAGTGATTCTACATCTATAAAACGTATCGGTAAGCTGATTTTTATGTTTCTCTGTGATAGTGGTATTTCAAGCGATTATCGATTATTTATAGACCTGTATTGTTTTACTTCTTTTTTCTTACTAACAAAGTAAGTTATTTCAAGAGTCTTGTTGTATCTTGCTGAACTATAATGTGCAGGCAACAAAAGCAATGAAACATATGAAGATAATATACTGTGGATATTCTGGTCATATCTTTCAAGTTCAGGGAAATGTTGTTCGATCGTATAATCTTACTTATTCCTAGAATTGTTAGAGCTGACTCGAGTGTATGTTTCCTAGCAACATAAATGCAATCTCTATAAAGAACGTTCTATATTGTTCAATATTTCAGCATTGCCACTTATCCATGAACAGTCTACTGTAAATGCAAACGAAACTAAAAGAATGAAAAAGCATCATACTTGTCTCTGAGATCATTCAGTAGCTTTGGATGTTTTTGAAGCTAAAAACTTTAATACCGATTTTGAAACCTTCCCTATAGCTTTAGCAAACAGTTTTATTGATGTAATTTTTCCACTTGCTTTCTATGAGTTTTCTTTAGTTTCTTTTATATAAATATCTTACCAACTGTGTTCTTTGTTATCTACTAGTTCTTTTGATTACTTCTAAATATTTTTCATTCATTCAATCTTCGAATATATATTTTACTTTATATTCGGGTTATTGACCCAATTTTAATGTTTGTTTCGAAACAACACAAAAAGTATTTGTGTGTAAAATGCTATTTAATGCGAAACAAAATATATTAAGTTTTTGTACTGATTACTTATTACTATCCTGTTAATATTCTATCGTATTTTCTTCAACTTTATTAGCATAATAATTTCAAATTAAACTGCAACGTGTTATTTATTTGATGGATTATCTATTATGGTTTGATTTTAAATAATTGTTTGCGCTATTTGACTTCAACATGTTATCAAGGAATGTGGTTTATTACTTCATCATGATATATTACACATCATAAAAAATGTTAATTTTAACATTTCGAAAACTGTAATTATTTCCTTTACCATTTTTTTTTCTGAAAAAAATAGCTACATATAAACATGTTACGGGTTTAACTAGAACTTATTTTAATCTTTCTCAAAGTGATTATTTCTAAGTACCATAGACATACCCCATGATAAAAGACTAATTCCATTAATCCTTCACTATTACGAGCACTTTTCTCTTATGAGAGAAAATTGATACAGAATGTATAAATAGATCATACAAGTCCGTGCCGAAAGAAGTCTACTTAATGCATTAAGCTACCTTCATTTATCTGCGTTTAATTAGTCAATGCGGCAAGAATCTTGTACGAGTTGAGAACAACTACAAGCCCACACAAGACAGTTCTAATCACATCGCTGGAGATATTGGTGTAACTGTCTTTCGTTTTGTTGCCCTAAACTGATAACAGTGGCTCAAAGCAGAGAGAGAATGTCCATGATGAAACAACTGATACAGTTTGACATAAGTTATATACACTTTCAATTTTACTGTTACATGCTACTTTGGAATATCTCTTTTTACTTTACAGTTACGGTTTTTTTAATAGTCTCCGTAGTGATTTATATCTATTACACCTGTACAAATGTGTATAAAATCTTAGGAAAATTAAACTGCACATATTAAAATACAGCAACAACAAAAAATTAATTTTACAGAAGTTAGGCCAAGGATTGTACTTCTACATAATGATATACTAATGGACTATATCATATGCAATGCCTATGTATTTTCACTGGTGTTTCTTTAATTTTCCTGGATTATGACGACAAGTACGATGACATACTTTTAAACTGTATATTTATTATTGATAGACAGTTTTTTTTTATACTTTCTTTTATTTTTATATGCTATTTTTATTAAATAGTTGTTTTCCCTTTAAGGCTCCTGATTGCGAGGTATTTTTCAGTAAGCGTTATTAAAAGTAAATAAAATAATATTCTTATGATATTTTCCGGACATTAGGTATAAAACCAAGAACAAAAACCATGTCGTTTCCAAACCTCAAACTAGACTTGGTAGTACATGTGTTTATGGTACAAATTTCTGAAAGATACATTTTAAGACATTCTATCATCTAAATTTGTAAAGGAGCTCCGATCATACGTTAGGCCTAACATTAATTATTTGTAATATGATAAAGGAACAACATTTCTATTTCACTAATGATGAGTTGGCATTCTTCAAAAACAAAAAGAAATATGTATCACATAAACTCCAATATTACTGGAGAAACGGTTTAAGCCTTGAAAATGTAGAAATTCTTAAGAAGGTCAAACTGTGCAAGTAAAAAACAACAACAAAACTCACATACAGCAGATAATAAATTGTTGCTTTTACAGAATGTAGGACAATAATTAACACGAAACAAACTATTTTGTTTTAGTAATCTATATTTAACCGTTATTTTAAATCGTGTGAACAACCGTTTTTTATTTAATTTCACCTTGAGTAATATTTACTATAAGATAAAAAGTTTGTTTGTTTGTTTTGAATTTCGCGCAAAGCTACACGA
>NW_013665829.1:346813-366164 GCF_000517525.1 Limulus polyphemus | reverse complement strand
GATTGACCGTCACATTATAATGCCCCAACGGCTGAAAGGCGAGCATGTTTGGTGGGATGGGGATTCGAACCCGCGACCCTCAGGTTGCGAGTCGAGCGCCATAACCACCTGGCCATGCCGGACCGATAAAAAAAAGTACTTGAAGTGGTTCCTGATAATTCCCACTGAAACAAGTATTCTAATACAATTTATTTAGCTAGAAGTACTTTAGTTTATAAAAGTTACATAATTTTGCATAATTGTTGAAAACAAATTTTTGGCAATCTTGCTAGAGGTAAAATTCAACTGATATTATCATTGAAAAACAAAGGGATATAATTGATTATTTTGAAATAATAAAATACTAGAGTAAAACCTCATGAAAACTTGATATTAAAATAGTAAAAATTCGAAAATGTATGTATGTTTCTTCATGTACATTTTGAATAATAGCGACAAACCGTCATCGACCAGCAGAAAATATGAGTTTCATAAAACCGTTTCACCTACTATCTACATCATTTTATACATAACCATGCACTATTTAATATAGGTGATTGAAGCCTAATCCTCTTTAGTTGTTTTGGTGTGATTGTCAATAGCTTTCATTGATATTTTGAACAAATCCAGTATCATAATAGTGCGAAAATGGGCCACGTGTATTCGGTAACAGCAATTTTTGGCTACCTATATTCGGCAGAAGACTGGTTTCTAAATGATTCGATAACCTTGATTTTTTTTATCATTCGAAAAAAAATGAGGGAGATAGTGGTCCAGAAAGAGGGCTACATATAATCAATTTATTTTGTTAAGGCATATTATATTAAGGCAGATATTCGAAATAACTTTTGACATAGTAATTTCTTTTGACGAATAATCGAAAACTTATTTTCGGTTCTGCACATTTGTGCAGCTCGTTCATTTGGTTATAATGCAATATATTTCAACTACGTAAAGCCTAACGTTATATATGATTGGTTTTTGGCATTCTTATTTCAAAAGCTTCTTTGCAATATTAATGGTCAACAAGGAGGCTGATTAAGATCGATGAAAGACCCATTTTTTTTTGTTAGAAACAAAATTACGCATGCTTAGTTCTTGTTGTTAAATGGGATTTTTAAAGAGGTTTGAAAAAGTCTGGTAAAAGTAAAAGACAAAAGATAGCAGTATGTTCTTCAATAAACGGTTAATTTCACAATGTGTAAAGAATCTTCAAACACCTAATGACCATTATGTTCCAATCTCAATCAATTATCTTCTTTCCCGAGCTTGTGAAGTGGTATCCTTTTGCCGTCTTGCTGACTCGTTATTTAAATTCATATCCTAAAAGTGGACAAGGTGTCGCTGTTTCTATTAAAGATTCAGAACCGGCAATCTGCGGGTCACGTCTTCGAATCCCTGTCCCATCAACCATGTTCGCCCTTTCAGCCGTGGGGGCGTTATAATTTGGCGGTCAATCCCACTATTCTTTGGTAAAAGAGTAGTCCAAGAGTTGGCGGTGGGTGGTGATTATTAGATAATTATGGACGGCTAGCGCAGATAGCCCTCGTGTAGCTTTGCATTAAATTTATAACAAACAAACCATCAAGCTTTCTTCTCATTTTCTGCCATGGTCGCTCAAAGGGGGCGTTTCTTGTTCACTTGTTAAGTTGATAGTTTTTATCCAATCAGCAAAAATAAAAAATAAAACAATCCAAGAAAAAATATAGCTTGAATTAATAATATTGTCATATTTATGTCTGTTTACGTGTTGACCGAATGAATAACGCTTCGCCTGACCAGTACAATAAATCACGTTCCTGTTTGTCTTTTAATTTCGCATAAAACTCACTGGAGTAGACATAAACCGAATGATATACATTATCTTATTTGCTTAAATAGGGTACATCTTGAAGAAGTATTTTAATGCTTTTAACACAATATTTCGAAGCAGTCGTATTTTGCTCACAAAGAATTAACAATGATAGAATTCATCGAAAGCTTGGGAAGATATATTTGAGATATGTAATGTTAGGTTGAGAATTTCAGCATCAGTTTCTCTATTTTCTGAGAAAGTAAGCAATATTGACGTGTTCTTCCTGTGAATATCATAAAACAGAAAACAAACAGATTTGAAAATACAGATTAGGCACAGACTTAAAGAGTTATTTATATATTAATCAAATAAAATACACCCGTTTGACAATTTCTGTCCGGTAACAGAATTTATACTGATTAATATTCTATTTTCAAATTTTTTGGAATTGATTAAGAATAAGGAACAAAAGAGATTTAACCTTAAAGAAATCGTTTGCAGAAAGTAAGTGCAAATCTTTGAGTTTGATAGGTAAAAAAAAAAATCAAAACTACATCTGTGATTCTTTACATGGTTTTTAAAGGTTGTTTGAATTACGATGAGTTTTCTCCAACAAGGATTGTTAAAAATCTTTGAATCGGTATACACATGTTAAATGTATATAAATATATATATATTCATATTGATTTGATACAAATATTAGTTATTGAACTAATCTTAAGCGTAAAATGTAATTTTTATTTAATATCAATTTTAGTAAACTTCTATTACATGAACTGATACACAAAGCGTGCCCTAAAAGTAGTTTAATCTAGTCGATATTTCCAAAAGCGTTAGAGCAGTACACACATGGCTATTAATGGGACCGTCGTTATTGAATTTGCCCGTGAATACCATAGTATGGTATTGCTTAGGTTTTATAAAGATTGACAAATTATATGGAGATAAAAACGCTATTCGACGAAGGGCATTTTAAGTGTTCTTCATGAGAGCAGAGAAACTTGCATAACAAGACATTAAGGATAGCAACAGGCTCCAGCTCCACATCCCAAGACAGTCTAGAGCAAGATACAGGGGCGTGGCTACAAAAAAGTAGTTTCCAACCCAGAATGCCATTGCATTGAAGTTGGGTATATCTCCTTAACCCTTTAACATCCTCCAAGCCACACCTCAAATCAACTCAATGACCTGTTGATCACAAAGCTGGCCGAATAAATCGAAATCCCAGCAGCTTTTTACAATGGAAATTGCGATGTTGGTGAATAACACATAATCATGGTTATCAGATTGCATGACGGGCGATGAAAGAAATACTTCCAAAGGTAAGAAACGGAATCTGGAACATCATTTTAATAAGTGCTATTAACTTTAGTATAATCTGTGATAATATAGTGTAACTTCACTTTAACGATCTTATTTATCTTCTATAAATATATTTATTTATTTATCTCAGAAAACAAATTTAACACAAATTGGAAAGCTTTTAGCAATACATAATCTAAATGAGGAATTATTGCCAAAAGATCCGTATTTTTTCTGATAATTTGTCAATTTACAGTCAATTAAAATTTTATAACTTGCTATCTATTAGTATAGCAATAACAAAAATAAGCTTTAATTTTTGTGTTTAGGATGTTACAAAGTTAAATAGTCCCAAAAAAACGTATTACTTTTGTATATCCAACTCTTCCGTAAAACATTACATAAGATGAGTTGTTGTAAATCACGTTGTCGTAGCTTGCCATGTGGTCGAAGCTCAAGCAGCTTTACCCCGTTTTCATTGTTACGGCAACAACTGAATTATCTTCTTTTCAACAAGTAGTGTACGCACTGTAGGGAACCAGAATCTAAAATATTGGTTTAGATGTATAATCCTTTACTCAGCACTAATAATTTAAAATACATTAGCTATCTGGATAAGTTGTCCAAGCTTCTGAAATATTCTAGATTATTAGTAGTTATTAAAGGACTTTTCATCTAAGTCAAACTAACTGCTTACATTCCACCACTATATGAGGCCTACTTTATTTGTTTGCTTCGCTCTCCAAACAGCACTGATTAGCCGTGAATTCGGCGAAACTAGTTGGTTGCAGCTGGATTAGCGAATCAAAGAATATATTAGATGTTTACATAATCTTTTCTTTATTGAGATTAACGTTTCTTGAGGAAAAAAAGAAAAAGAACATATTATTAATCTGAAATCTTGTCCACGTTTTGTCATCAATAGAAAATTTTAATCTGGAGTTAAATTTTGTAAAATTAACACAATAATAAATCAAATTAAAATCTAAGTAATGAAACAAAGATTAGAAATTTACTTAACGTGTGTAAAACATTTAATAACATTGATTTAAGTGTTGAGTGAAAACTGTAAAACGGTTGTAACAAGACAAATTTCAATTACTATTTTCAAGAAATACCTTCCTGTGCTTTAAAGTTAGTATAGGCTAAGAAAAACAACATCATTAAATATAATGGGTTTAAATATACTAAATAATTATACCGTTTATTTTTAAATAATATAACTTTCATACAAATCAATATAAAAATTTTATCGTCAGATCTGGTTCGAAAAAGAAATACCTATGTTTCAGTAAAATATAAAAAATATTTTTTTACTCTATCTTTTTTGTGATAGAATATTTTATTTGTGAAGCACATCCCAACAAACAAGTAAAATGGAACCGGATACTGGCCTTAGAGTCACTTCTCAGTCGACTTTAAATGACTCAGAATTAATAGAATAAAAAAAAATTAAAAATGAATATAATTATATATATATATAAACAGTTTGTCAATAAAATAAAATACGTTACTTGAATTATATAAAATATCATGAGATAAAGTATTTGCTGTCTTTATAAAACTCTAAACTCGCCTGCTTATATTAGATAAAGCAAATCTATGCTTCAAAGATCTAAAGAAGTAAAGTCAAAACTTCTAACACCTACTATAAGTTTACATTACACTTAGGAGGTGGCATAATTTTGGATCTTTCTACACGTGTGATTTCTAAAAATCAACATTGCTTTGAAAATTAACTAAGGTTAGAAAATGGCAGCTAGATGCTACAAAGTACTTTTAACATCTTTTATAAAACATTTTCTCCAAAACGTGAAGCCCTCAGTGGCACAGCAGTAGGTCTGCGGACATATAGCACTACAGATCGGGTTTCGATAACCGTGTTAGGCACAACATAGATAGCCCATCGAGTAGCATTATGATTAACTATAAACAAACAAAAAGCGAATTATTTCAGTTTTTTCTTTAAAAGATTAAAGCTAAAAATATCAGATGAATGGCCTTTTTCTTTCTCTGGAAAATGTTTATAAAAAATATGTTTACCAGTATAAATGGGACTCTTTGCAGGATTTTTCTTATGCAGTTTGAGTAAACCAATGAAATACATCATTAAAAGACTGTTTTTTAAATAGATAATTCGCTTTATAAATTACTGTTGTAAATTGTTTCTCATATACGTATGTATTCAAGTAGGAAATTCTAAAAAGAAAAATATAGTATAATCTTCTGAAATGAATCAATCGATTTAACACTTGTTAAAAGAGCATTTCATACATCATTACGCTACCTCCAAGATCTTGACTGTCGGAACAAAAAAAATTAGTCAAGTACCTCATTTGCTTTTATCCATTTTTCAGGATGCTTTCAGTACATAAAAGTATGAAACACGACTTATACCACATCCTACACACACATCTCTAGTCCTCATTGTACCTCTTTGTACATACATCTAAAATAACCAGTTTTTTAACCAGGTTTCGGCTGTTAAATGAGTTTTGTAATTATCTTCAACGGCACAGGTTAAGACATTCGGATTCTACAATATTTAGAATGAATTGGCCAATTGAAGCGCAAGCTGACATTTATATATTTATATATATATTACGTACCTATGCAACTGTCTTTTCTTTCGTCCATCACTTTCATCTGGTGGTTACAGTGTTTTCCTTATGGTAAGTGTATTCACTTTAGAGCCTCCGTTATTGTTAGATCCTACTGACAGATGTATTCCAAAAACTGGTCAAAAACTCTTCTGCTAAATTAACGGATATTATCGTTTCCCTTTCAAAGTCATAGAGATATCTGCTATTACCTATAATATTGTAGAATAACCATCATATGGTAGCATCTCTCTTTATGGAGCTCAAACGATCACTCGACACATCACATAATCAGTCTTTTTTGCAAATACGAATAGATGATATATTTTGCAAGTGTGTATGCATGTGTGTGTGCTTGTTTGTCAAATAAAACATTTCTTGTTAAACATTGCATTGGGTTGAATTAATTTTGGAGGAAACGTCACCTCAAAACCAAATACTAGGTTTCTGCTAATCTATCAAGTAATGAACTCTCCCTTAAAAAGCCCCCCCCTCCCCGGTGGGACAGCGGTATGTCAACAGAATTAAAACGCTAAAATCCGGAGCTCGCTTCCCCGCGGTGAACACAGCTGATTGTCCGAGGTGGTTTTGCTCTAAAATAAACAAACAAATACACTGCCTTATAAAAAGAAGAAAACACGATTAACAATTCTAGGTTGGGATTAGAGTAGTACTGAATAATTTTTCACACTAACGTCACTTTAAGAAGACCAATGTAGTAGTGAATAATTTTTCACACTAACGTCACTTTAAGAAGACCAATGTAGTACTGAATAATTTTTCACACTAACGTCACTTTAAGAAGACCAATGTAGTACTGAATAATTTTTCACACTAACGTCACTTTAAGAAGACCAATGTAGTACTGAATAATTTTTCACACTAACGTCACTTTAAGAAGACCAGTGTAGTATCGAATAAGTTCTTACGCTAACTTCAATTTAAGAAGACCAATGTAGTACTGAATAATTTTTCATACTAACTTCACTTTAAGAAGACCAATGTTATGCAGTAAAATAACCTTTTTTCTAATTATAATTTATTTTTCTCTCGAGAAAAACAAAATACCAAATGCTTCTTTTCATTTATAGATAGATATTCAAAAAAAATTAAATGTGACTTTAATACGGCATGGTAAACTACATACGAATTCAAATCATTCGTTATGTGCCTTTGCCCTATTGAACGAATGTACATCTCTTTAGATAGTATGCTATCCAAACGTTATCTTCAGATTTGATCATTTGCTGACTTGTTGATTCGCTTCAAAGTTCTTGTTGTTTTTTACTATATAACTGTGACACAATGTTGCCTGCTTTTGGCATGCAGAAGCCTACAAACTTATAGGATTTGTGACACAATGTTACCTGCTTTTGGCGTGCAGAAATGTAGACTTTGTGATATAATATTACCTGCTTTTGGCGTGCAGAAGCCTACAAACTTATATAATTTGTGACACAATGTTACCTGCTTTTGGCGTGCAGAAACGTACAAACTTATAGACATTGTGATACAATATTACCTGCTTTTGGCGTGCAGAAGCCTACAAACTTATAGATTTTGTGATACAATATTACCTGCTTTTGGCGTGTAGAAACGTACAGACTTATAGACTTGCAGAACAGTTCATACACTAAAAAAACTAGAAGAACTTCGTATATATCAGTCTTTACCCACCATGCAACGCTAGAGAGCTTGGCAGTGCATGACTGAGAAATGAGAAATGATTTCACATAACTTTATCGCTGACTCATCAAGAAGTATACCCTTTAGACAGTCAACTCCAATTGTGTCATACTCGTTATAGAATCGTGTTTTGCCAAATGTAATTTTTCAAACATGTTGATTGAATCAGACCTCAGATCTGACTTCACTGAATCTGAACGTAATGATATTTTGCAGGCTGTAGCAGTCAATGTATTATAAATAAAACATGTCGATGTTTATATTTAGGCGAATAAATAACATTTCTGAAATATTCTATGTTTCCTGAAACTAACATTGAAATATATATATATAAAACTCAATAATAAGGTAAGACCTAAAGTAAACAAAGTTTATTCTGATACAGTTGTCAGGAGTGTTTCTAGTATATATGTGATTCATATAAAACATTTACAGATATATATTATTCATGCCAGATGTTTGAGTTTGCTGGATTAAAAGTGAAAGAAACAAAGCCGTTCATTAATTCACTTGTATCGTGTATCTTTCTTATTTGAAACATATTTCACGTGCTCTTACTTTAAATGAAAGTATTCACGACTTTAAAAACAGAACATTAAAATTAAACATTTCGCAACGACTCATCAGTCGTGATTTCTATAGAAGTTGATTCCACCTAACATCTAATCATCTAGAGCGCTCGACTCGCAATCTGCGGGTCGCGGGTTCGAATCCCCATCACACCATACATGCTCGCCCTTTCAGCCATGTGGGCATTATAATGTGACGGTCAATCAAACTATTCGTTGATAAAAGAGTAACCCAAGAGTTGGCAGTGGGCGAGGATGACTAGTTGCCTTCCCTCTCGTCTTACACTACTAAATTAAGGACGGCTAGCGCAGATGGCCCTCGTGTAGCTTTGCGCGAAATTCAAAAACAAATAAACAAACAAACAAATTAATTATCTAGAGAACATGAGAGTTGTCACAGTTATCCAAGCTGCATAAAAAACAAAATGAAGACGTGGTTTCAGTTTTGCGTAAAAGAGTTAGTGTAATAGGAATAATCACAATGAAGGCGTCCAATTTCAGAAGATGTATTTTTCTTGACCTCTCCAGTGGTATTGATGTACTAGCCTGTTGTATCTTATTTATATAATTTTGTTTCATTAGAAGCTCTAACAACTGGATGCAACGGTTATTTTAGATGTGGAACTGGATCAACTATATTTTTATTAATTTCTTTTTACCATCTGTTAGGCTAGTGAAATAATGTTAAAGTGTCACTGTATGTCTTAATTCGGTGGATACCACGCTACTAAATGTCATTTTACCCTTCCTATACAATACTTTGTGCCTTAGATTTATTTATCTTTGATAGTTACGTGAGACCCTTCTTTTTGTGTGTGTCGCTGCCTGAAGATCTGTTAGAACTGTATTGACTTCAAAATATTACATGTTTACTTGTAATACTTCAGATAATATTCATTAACGGTTACTTTAACTTTTTGGGGATTGCATGGGCTACGGGGGGCGAGGGTGCCGCGATTTATGGTATTAAAGTTAGAACAGAAAAATCCGATAAAGGGCTCGATCTGATAACCTCGAAAAATCTCACATGTGTGTCATTTTTATAAAATACGTTATTTTTGCTTTATTTTTTCAAGGTAAGGACATTTTAAATTTTAACTTCCTAATTAACGAGTTACTATATATATATATTATAAAATAACCAACTTCTTATCTAGTAGAAAGAAAAATAATTTAAACCCTATATATGTTTATGTGTCCTCTTATAATTCCCGAACACTGCCCGATTGTCAACAAACCTAGCATGTACCCTTAAAGACCCCGGGAAATGACAAAAAGAGCTGTGGTTCGGAACAAACTTCTATGTTGGCCAGAAGTGAGACATTATAACAGTTATCAATACTAAGTATATAATTTCTATGCATCATTTAATATAAATTCTAATAATATAGAACGTATAGAATGTTTTTAGCATCATTTAAAATGTACACGATGTCCCAATTTCTATGATAAGATCGTATTTATAAACCATGATAACATACTTGTCTCTTTGGTTACAGTGGTAGTTGTTATACAAATTATTCTCTTTTTCTCAAAACGTTTTAAAGGAATTCAGAATATTTGGGAACTACAAGTCCTAGAAAGTCCATCAAGTATTAACCAGTTATCTCGAACATTATAAATCCTGTCATTAGCAAAATTTAATGTAATTTTCAATTAAAACTGAAGACATTGATCACAAATTGGTATTGAGTTTGGTAACTTGATGATATCCAAAATACAATGAAAGCGTAGATATTGTGTTTGAAAAGGATCCTAATGTGTTACCGAAATAACAGGAATTTTCTAGCGACACTTGGGTACGCGGGTAAGTCAAGGACCTCTAGGATTCACACATGTTCGTCCCTAATTTTGAACTAATGACCAGAGGAAAGGTAGCGAGACAGCAGCACCCACTGCCACGAGAGCTTTGTCCACATCTTGAACACAATAAAGTAACTGACTGTTACTTTTATAATACGCCCATAGATGAAAGTGTTGAGCATAATCAGAAGCATCAAACTCTCAATCTTTACGGTTCACAGCCCAAAACGATAACCACTAGACCACGCCTAGCTTTTTACTAAATAAAACTTCATAAATAATGTAAACTTGGTCTACTGAATAATATATGCATATATAAATATATATGTGTATAGATAGATATAGAAAGATAGATGGATGTGTATGTGTGTGTGCCTGTAGAATAATGTGTGTATTTACCTACTATTTTACATACTGGCGGCCGTTCCTCTGCAACTGGCCGTATAAAAGCACCACATTTTAATATACAGTTTGCAACATATATATAATAATTCTTAACATTTATTATAATTTTCACTGTATGACAATATTTCAATATTCTAATATCGTTTTTTTCTTTTTTATACCAACATTGTAATTTATAGAACATCAGAAGAAGCAGTTATTTACCCTCTAACTGCTTGTGACAATCCCTCGTTAATTAGCCAAACAAAAATAGGACAGGAAAATCCGGCTTAACGTGTATCTATATGCTTAGATATCACGTGCAACAGAATGAAATGTATTAGTCAACAAAAGAAAAAAAAAACTTTCAAATTTCATCCTACATATCATTATTTTTAAACCCGATGAAATACAATTAAACTGAATTTATACGCAATAGCTTTCCAGCCTACACGTCAGTGCTTGTGCAAGTCCACTGAAAACGTTAACTAGATTGATATAATTGCTACAACATCAAGCTATATATTTTGTAAAAAATCAATTGCTTATTTAATGCAGGTAAAGTAATTTTTATTATTCATATATTTTTTAGTTTCGCGATACGAAACTAGCACCAAAGTCGCGCTTTTTAGTATAAAAGACATAGTAATAGAAGACAATAATGTTATTGATTACAAGTATTTTTTTTATTGTAAACTCTTCTTCATACACTATCATTCCCAAAAGACTGCATGGGACTGTCAACTTAATCCTCATATCTGTGTTTCCTACACTTCTCGGTTTAATGAGCTCAATATGAAACATATTTAGCCAATAATATATTTAAAAGTCACATCCTGACCATCTGAGTACCGTAGTTTCTCATGAGATCACCTCTTTTTGCTCGTATAATCGGCTAAGATCATGCTGCGTCTCATTAATGAATATGTAAATATATTCAAGATCAACCTTTTCCAGGTGACAGCGAAGCATAAATTTTCACTTCCGATCAGAACAAGCTATTTACTTAGAGCAAATCCAAAGATCAACCTGGCAATCAGTATAATTAATTAAACATACTTTTCTTACGTGTTTTTTTTTTTTACTTACAAAGACTTTGACAACTCGTCTTCATTATGTATCATGTTACTTACATTTACAAATATACTTTCGTCGTGCATCCCTGGTATTAAATTATTCATTACTTTCACACTGTCGGCAGGGGTATGTTTATATGTGTTTATATCGCAGTTTAATTTATAGGTCTGCTATTCAAAGGTAATCGATATACCAGTTTGTCTGCAGTTAACAAATACTTGCTTGGGTGTTTTTCCGCCTTTACTCAACAAGTATTAGTTCACAGATCTTTATAATTTCAATACAGATTTCAAGTATGTTTATCTTCATATAAAAATATTAGCTTACTTATAAGTCTAACCTAAGACTATAACATATCTCAAACTTAACAAGCATTAGTTTGCATGTTTTTATACACTTACTTAACAAATGTAAGTTTTTAAATTTGTATAGCTCTATTTAACAAATGGGAGTATTTTCATTTTTAACTACAGTTAACAAATAAATTTTTCATATTTGCCTAACTTCGTTGACAAAATGGAAGCTTTCACGTTTGTCCAGATTCACTTAACAAATGGAAGCTTTCACGTTTTTCCAGATGCACTTAACAAATGGAAGCTTTCACGTTTTTCCAGATTCACTTAACAAATGGAAGCTTTCACTTTTGTCTTGATTCATTTAACAAATGAACTCTTCATATTTGTTTAACTTCATTTAACAAATAAATTAGTTGATATTTGTTTAACTTCATTTAACAAATAAATTATTTGATATTTGTTTAACTTCATTTAACAAATGAAAACTTTCACACTAATCTAACTTCATTTCACAAATGAAAGCTTTTATGTTTGTCTAAATTCACTTGATAAATATTAGCTTAGATGAAAGTCCCTCAAAAAAAAACACAACAAAAACATTAGCTTATATATCTCCCTATCTTCAATCAACAAGTGTTGGCTTACGTATCTATATCCTTACAATTGAAACACTAGTTTGCGTTTCTATGTAATAGAAGCTAACATGAATTAGCGTATCTCTCTACATACATACTGCTAATAACTATCAGCATGCGTACATATATAGATATATATATATATAGAGAGAGAGAACAAGTATTAGCGTAGGTATTTATATACATACATCTAGCAAGTATAAGCGTAAATATTTATGTACTAACAGTTAAGAAGTGTGACCATCTGTATATTAGCAACTATGAAGTATTAGCGTATCTATATCCATACAAATAGCAAATATTAGCGTGAGTATATATAAATACAGCTGTTAAGTATATTAGCGAGCGTATCTATATACATGCATCAACCAAATATTATTGTATCTATGTACATACACTTAACAAGTATTGGCGCACTTATGCACTTGCAGTCAACAGGTTATTAGCGTCAGTATCCATGTATTAACAGCTAACAAACATTCCAGTTAATTTCTATATACATACAGCTAACAATATCTGCATACATGTGAATATCTGCATACATACAGTTAACAAGTATTAGTTGTGTATCTGTATACTTACAGTTAATAAGTATTAGCTTGATCATCTTTATTCTTACAGTTAAAAAGTATTTACTTGGTATATATATATACACACACAAACATACAGTATATATAATATAGTTAACGAGTATTCGCTTGAGCATCTTCATCCTTACAGTTAACAGTATTAGCTTTCACAGTTTTTACTTAAATTAACAAGTAGTAGTTGACGTTTTTATATATATTTAGTTAACAAAATATAGATTATCTTAGATTCCTTTGGTCCATTTTTCTTATTTATCGTATTTGCTGTAATGTCACAATCCTGCTAAATAATGTATGAAATTTTAAGAAAATATTTGAACCACAGATTGTTATTTTGGTATTCTTATATTACCCTTTCTATTTGAGCATTAATATCACAACCTCGACAAATTTCTTGGTTAACTTTTAATACACATACTTAGTTAGATTAAAACATTTACGAAAACTATCTCGCAAAAAGAAAAAAAAAACAGAAAATGATATACATTATGGAAACTGTTTATGCCATTTTGTATTCTAACCGATGTTTTTCTTGTGTTATTTCTGGTAATATACATAAATTTTACTAAAGTGTTTCACATAGATCTTCTCGTTTATATCAATAATATCGCGAACTTGAAAGGATTATAGGTATGCGAAAACAAATGATCAATTAAGATCACAATTATTCACTTGTTCCATCATTTAAAATAAGATATTTCTTGAAACATAACTTAAGGTTCTTTTTTTAATCTAAACCTGTTTTTAGGTTTTACAATCTGCAACCTTTCTAATTGCTTTGAGTTTACTTTCAAAATCAGTCAGGTAAGAAAATTAAAATAAGGTGTATCTTGAAATATAGCAAAAGGTTATTGTTGTTATTTTTCTAAGGCTGTTTATACATTTTACAATCTACGATCAGTAAGTACTTTCTAATAAGTTTGAGTTTGGCGTTCATTTACTGGGACAAACATTAAAAGAAAAAAATTGTATTTCATAAAAATCACGAAATCAATCTCTGAGGCCCTCTAGTTTTGAACGCAAGTGAAGTCCTCCAGTCAGTTTTGTTCTGGTTAACATTAATTATAGGAAAACAACCATGATATGTTCAACTACAGCATTGATAAAGAGCTTCCAAGGGGCATGCGCAGTTTGCTTGTCACGACGTTATAACCATCTATAGATTTCTGGACTCCGCATACCAACAGTAAGTATCCCAAAGGTTCGGTACAAACAAACAAAGGTAAGAGCAAGTACAATAACACCATTTTAATAGTACAACTTTTTATCTTTTTTTTACGAAATATATATATATATATATGAAATTAACGTTACATTCTTATTACTTATGGCATGACCGACTGAACAATTTAAAAAATTAAATTTGATGAACGTAAAATCCATTCTATCGGTTCATGATCTCTAGGAAAGAATGCAAATGTTTGACATCCAATATAAAATACTCATACAATAATTTCTTGAGTAATCTGTTTTGGAAAAGTAAAATATACTTATACGTAAACATGCAACATCACACATCTATAGATATGATTATTTGTATGTCTAAATGTTTTGACCGTTGCATAATGCTTTTTTTTATATTTCTGTTGTCTAGTACCATAAACAGAAAGACAAGCACCCAAATAGTTGACCAATATAGTTTTATTCACTTTGTGTTAACATTTTTCTAAGTTTGTGAGTAGTCGTTATTATCACATGGCAATACCATTTAAGAATGCATAATTTAAAACGACACTTGTGTGAAACATCTATATTTACAATTAAAAGGAATACAACGTTTAAATCACTACACAATAAATAGTTATTATAACAAGAACTTGCCCTAAAAAAAAAGACTCTAGATATGTTTCGGTGTTTTATGACACCATCTTCAGGAGTGTAAATATATAAACCTTTTAAGAAATAATGATTATTAATTTTAACATTTTTCGTTAGTAAGCACGTGTTTGTTGATTGTTACTGATATTTCTTGCTTTTACTAATTTTCCGCTCTCTTTTTCACTTATATTATCACATCTGCAAATGGACTGGAATAATGTCTTTCCTTTAGAATACTAATGCAGGTAGTTAATGCTTAAGAATACGAAAAAATTAAATTAGTTCAAGAAACCCAGCGAATAGTATAATATACAAACTATATTTACACAAGTTGAGAAAATTATATGAAAACGATTTTAGAGCCTCACCACGTCGTTACATTCAATGTCGTCACGTCCGGTCATGCTTTCTCTGACAACCGTGCATCTTTACAATAGCTCTGCAACGTATTTTCCATTGCATATGGCTATTTGTTCAAACCACACCAACTCTCCCTGCAGCATTCCATAATCCATATAGTATATAAGGAAGACGATTTCGCAGCACTCCTTACATTAGTGTGATCGTACCAAAATCCATAGGTGCTGCATCTGATAACTTGACAGGTATTTCTTTGTAAAGAATGGCATGAATGCTTGTTTCATTCTCCAGCTGCCTGAAGCATCCAACTGACTGTACGAATATGTTGTGAAAGCAGTTTGTGTACATGTGACGTGTGACACTTTTCCAGAGGGAGACCCTACTTGATTATTTTGCTTACTGTTGCCTAAGAAAAGTGGAAAGCTTTAGCCACTGATCTTTATGTTAATTGATTATCTCCTGTTATAATACGCCGCATTTTGTAACCATGGCTGGGGTACGACTTGTTGCAGGTCTCTTTCCATTTGGTACTGGTGTCTTCAAATTAATTCATGTTTCTTTGTTTTCCATTGCCTTTAACAACAAGAAATATTCCTCTTTTGGAAATTTTAAATCACTGACCTGAACACATTTTTATTATCAGAATATATTAATATTTTACGTCGGAAAAAGCTATTACATACCTTTCTCAAAAGTGATAACATTTTGCTAGTATTGTACTACGTTCGAAACGCCAAAAAATGTCAAAATATAGTTCTGATACAATCCGTTCCACCGAGACCTTATATCGGTTGTGATTGTTACATGACTTGCTGATTTGCTTATTCAGATTCGTATATAACGTACTCAATAATCTGTACTATTCTTTTACTTTTAGATATTTTTATGTATTTTCAAATTTGCTGTAGCAGCAATTTTTCATTAATTATAAGAAAATTTGAATTCAGTTGCATAATTTCTAGACTAGTAAAGACATTTGCACTATATTTTGTTATCTGCAAAACTACGAAATGTGAAGGTTTCTTTAGATATTGGTGTTTAATTGTATATTGAGTGTCTAAGAGTTTGATTTGACTTGGGTTTTTTTGGAGTGTGGTCAATAAATTCATTAAAGCAAACGAGATAAAGAAAATAATATAAAAATTTTCAAAGTATTTACAGAACAACAAAATTATAAAAAATAAATAATATAAGCAAATGTTATAAACCTGTGAAAACTTTAAGTGATTAAAAGCCAAAAAGAAAGCCGTAAAAAGAAAAAACCGGTGTCATAATTTCCAGTGACACTTTCCAACTTAAAGGGACGAAGTGTAAATACACTTGTCTAGAACGCTAATGCCACTAGATGACAAAGCGATAATACGAGAGTAAAGCACAAGTGACAGCTAGCTGAGTGTTACATGGATCATAAAGTGGCTGGTGATTCAGCGGTAAGCTTTAGGGCTTTTAGTACTCAAGTTAGTGGATCGATCCCTGCAACGAGTACAAAATAAGAACATCATTTTAAAGCTTTGCGCTTAGCAACAACAAACAAAATCTTTACTTTTGTATTTTAAGTTCAACTTTATAAAAAAACTATCTAACAAGTTATCCTCATGTTTGGGTATTAAAACATTTAAATACATCTTTATTTTATTTATTTTAAAAAGCTTGGTCAAATTTTTAAAGGTTGTCATAAAAACATAAACTTGTTGAATTTAACACTTATTTTTTTTTGTTATGTACAATCTCTAACTTAATTATATGTTAGCATACAAGTAGTTTTATTAAGTATATCTGGAATTTGCAAAAATTGGCTTATTTTAACATCAGAAACAAACTTGTTCTAGATGTATTGATGTAGCTTTACGAAAGTTTAGATATTTTTGTTTTTCTATTAGAAAAATATAAAATCTTAACACTGAAGAAAATCTCAGTTATAGATGGAACACTAACTAGCCTCCAATAATTTTTTATTAACGAAAAAGATAAAGGTAATTTTATAAAAACACGTTTTATTGAGAAGTAAAAGTTTAAAAAACAACTAGTACCAATGATAAAAATGAATAATGCTAAAGGGATGGAATATTTGTAAAATTATATATTTATGGTGCACTGGTTATTTTATACATTCTATTTTTCTCAAAGGAAACTGGCACAAGAACTACCAAAAGTAAACTATACATACATGTAAAACATGATATTCCAAAATTAAGAATCAATATATATGTAAAGGTGAATTTAAAGTTCTCATAGGACCAAATAATTATCAAAAACTAGGTATAAAATTATTTGTTGAACAATATATTTCAAACGAGTTTAAATAAGCAAAATGATGCAGTTCGTTTGTTAGGAAAATAAATAATAGTTGTTAAACAAACTTGTTTTTTGTTTCGAAAATGGCTAAAAGCTGTAGACAATTTTCAGTTGTATATAAATTCAGGACATGATGCGATTCAAGACTTATTTCATTTGATTTTTCCTAGAATTTTCATAAGTACGAAATTCAAAACTAACATTGTTGATAAAAGTTATATATATTATATCACTGAGAGAATGTGCTAAACACATTTCACCCGAAAGTCAAACTACAAACCAGGGTCATAGTAACAACATCGCCTTTGTGCTTTGTCCAGTTACTTAAAATTAATAACATTTGGTTTATGTAATATCTGTGCCATTGTCTTAAAATCTTTGTCATTATTCTTCAACTGTTATTAATGAACAGATTTTATACCACGATAATAACAGTTTCAGTAAAGTGTGTGGAATGGTTGGGTCAGTAAAATCGCACAAGCATGTCATCGTATGTTATCTATTAAGCAGAGTATGCAAATGAACTATAAATTGTCACAAACTTAGTTCTCTGATGTGTAAACTTAATGTTAAAGAGGTAAGATCGTAGGAGCTCATCACGTATTTCCCCTATAATTCTTGATGAAAGTTCCTAATGTTGAACTCCATTACAAAGTCTTATCCATTTAGGCGATAAATCAAAGAGATTATCAAGATGTCTGACTCTATACCATTTAAAAATTAGTGTATACACGTCTAACGTAAATCTGTTAAAATAACAACTGAATAATTTTATAACAACTGATTTTTTTTCCATAGCTTCGAAATTGCAACTTGGTTAAGTTATTCACATTTTTTACTTATGAATCCAAGTCGTAAGTGGTCTAGTAGTTAGCGTGCTAGACTGTTGACCATGGATCCATGCTTCACGTCCCGTTGCTGAAAAAAAGTGCACTCATCGCATTTAGAAGCCGTGGGTGTGTTATAACAGTAAAGGTCACATCCCAATATAAGATTAGAGTAGCGAAGAGTTAACAGTGGGTGCCGTTGACGAGCTGCCTTTAGTGTACTCTATCAGTTCATAATTAGGGAAGACTATCGCAGATAGCCCTTCTGTAGCTTTACGCGAATATCTATAATAAACAAACAAATGTACGAATGCTTCTATATTTACTCTTAAACAAAAAAGCGATTTCTTCATTGCACACGAACTGTAAAGAAAGAATAACTGCCCAATAGATTTGGTAATTCAGTAAATTTACATTTAGTCAACATTTTAAAAGTTGAAGTACATTTTACTAAGCCTTTTAGAATATTACAGTAGCTTAAGACGAACCGAACTTAGCTTGTCTTGCCAATTACCAAATACAACGCGTTTGGTTATGTACAAGCTCCGTCACGATAGGCTGGATATCTTATTTAACAATAGGTTTACTGTTATGCTCTAACTGTCTAACATAAGCAGTTGGTTGATAGACTTTGCTCAGTTTAAACCTTTTCTGGGTAATTTGGTGATTATGTTTGAGTTATGTTGAAGTTAGCGTAAAGAAATGGCTTTATTTCAATACGTTTCCATTTCACAGGGGTCGAAGTATTTTAATAGTACAGCAAAAATACGCCATTGGTTAACGTATTTTAAGAATTATAATAAAATATTTTCTGGTACTTGAGTCATAACTTCTAATTACAATATTTATTTAAAACTGATCTTGAATGACTAATTACATGTAAGAACAAAGTCAGATTTTTGAAAAATTACTACAAGGTAATGCTGTATTAAATATTTTTCATAGACAAACACGTGCTTTCAAAATGACCTGAAATATTATTGGACGATAATAAACTGATAGTACTGATGAGGGATTTTTGAAGTTGAGAAGCTTTTACTTCAAATAAAATATTCACTAATAGTGACAAAACAATGTGAATTATCGATATAGTAACTAAACAAACAGTGATTATTAAATTCTAAAATACCAATAATTGTTTACTTTTTAAGTGCTTATAGAAACAGAATTTTCACTTTCTTTTTGATCTAAAAAGTGGCTGTAAGACCTATTTCACTCTACTGCCATTAACAAAGGCAGTCAAATAATAGGTATTACTTATTATCTATGATATTAGTACTCAGTTTTGTCTGTTTGTTTGTTTGTAATTAAGCACAAAGCTACACAATGGGCTATCTG
>NW_013665829.1:340716-345854 GCF_000517525.1 Limulus polyphemus | reverse complement strand
AGCGTTATAAGTCCGTTGTGCCACTGGGGGCCTCAGTTTTCTCTGTCCTGAAAATGCGCGCGCACTTTATTTCAACGGGCGTAAACAAAAGGCGGATGTAAATAAACTTGAGTAGACATTTTGCACATCAACATATTATAAGCCTATCAAAGTTTTTAAAAATGTCTAACGTTAGGTCATAGAATAACATCATAAGTTTATGTATTGATAGTATTAAGTAATGTAAAGTTTAGCCCTAACTAAACTAAAGCAAAAAAACGTACACAAGTTACACTGTTAATTTATCTATTTTTCAAATATAGGCCGTACTTAATGAAGGATTAACTAATATTAGTCTTAGTAAAAGTGATTTATAGATTTCGGTATCTGCGATTAGAATTCTTTTGTATTATTCTAGAAATCCTGTATTGAAAGAAGTACTATTGCAATAAAGATACTAATTTGATCGCAAATGTTTTGCGGGTCTCTGGTAGTTAGTATTATTTTAAGTACTTTGTCTTCTCATATATTTTATATACAGTTTGCGTATTTCTGTATTATGATAATGCTTTTCAAATAAATGTGCCATCGTATCATATCAAGATAATATTATTTTATTAAAAATATGATGAAGGAACTAGCACAAATGTTCAAGTAGATTTCAAAAGACCCAGCACCTCAAGCGCTTTCGAATTGTTAACTATGCTTCTTCATGAGTAAAAAAAAGTCTTATTTTTTTATCTAATAAGTATTTTGGAAAATGCAAAATATTTATAATATTTCAAAACTAGATGTAGCTGAACTGCATGAGCTGAAAGGTGGACATTATTATAAATAATATCATTGTATTGGTCACTATAACAAAAACAAGAAATGATCTTAGAGCTTCTTCCCAAGTAAATTACAAAGATACCCTGTCTAGAAAAAGATTTCAGATCGAATAATGAAATCTGATCTGACCACAAGTAACTAAATAGTTAAGTGTCTACAGAGGTATTACACTCTGGCAGGATTATCGAACATGGCAGAAACCTTATAAAGGTATAATATTATGTATTTCATCGCCAATCAAATATTTATGTGTGCAGTAAACAGTCAGCTAGTCACCACTGTTTAATACACTTAACAACAAGAAAAACATCAGACAAAGAATAATAATCTAAACGCCCTTGAAGTAAGAAAAAAAACGTTCTATTCTTTACACAAAGAGTTAAAGAGCTTAAGTTTTATTGAACACAACGACAGAGAGATTCATGAAGAAAACACATTTAGCAGTAATCAACAGCGATGAATAATGATTAAAAATGAGTTACCACTTTGGCCTGGTTTGGTCTAGCGGTTACCGACAATACTGTGAATCCCAGGATTTGTATTTCGCGTCTTGTTATAGCAAAAATGCGCTCCGCACTGAGGAAGTGCTATTTAAGAGTCACAGTCAAATCCTACTGTTTGGTTACGCAAAACTAGTCAAAGCTAAAGCTGACGGTGGGTGTTGTTAACTAGCTACATCCCCCTCCCCCCCAGTCTGTAAACTCAAACTTAGCGACGGCTATGTGCAGGCAGCTCCTGTGTAGGCATGTCTGTGTAAGTTACCTATTTTATTGCTATTTTATAACACTCAGCGGCCCCAGCTTTACCCTAGACATTTGTTATGTAATGTTTGACTTTGTTTCACTATTGAGCAGTAGAGAGTATGCTGATTCTGTCAGACTAACATGTATAACAACTTATTTATAGTTGTAGTATCTTAATTAAGCATGCATTCATGGTGTTTTAGTTATTCTACATTCATCCCGTTTGAAGAAAATTATTTTGATCTTAAAAGCAAACAGTCTAAACATTAGCTTAGTTATCAATAAACTAAATAATAATCAAATATATTTTATTTGTGAAGTATGGTGATAAGTTAGACGTATTTTTGTTTTCGAATATTTTTTTTTTCCTTTTTGGCTTATGGTTGTTGTTAAGCAAAAGGTACACAATGGCCTATCTGTGCTCTGCCCACCACGGGTATCAAAACCCTGATTCTAGCGTTGTAAGTCCGCAGACATACCGCTGTGCTACTGGGGGGCATTTAAGTAATGTACGCTTGTAGACTTACCGCTAAGTTATCGAGGGGGGGGGAGAGGCTGTTTTTGAAAGAAAGGTTTAAATTAAAATTATCTCAAGCACTAAAATATATCTTCTATAAAACTTCTTTATTTTGAGTTACACTTTCAATGTTTTAGCTCGGTAACTATTTTTCTAATACCTATAACAGATGGTTAATTTCCAATCATGAAGATTAACGTTGTGTTCAATGTTGTTTTAGAAGGTTTACGCTTATACCACATGCAGCCTTTTTAACGATTTGTTTGATCGCTCTGACGATTCATAAAAGGGTTGATTTTATCAGTGTTCTGTTTGGAACACTTTTCTGTAATTGAATATCAGATTAAAAACTTTTTAAACCAAGTATGTAATTACAATGGTACCTCAGTGTGTAAGTATACAAGGATTTGTGTGTGTGTGTGTGTGTCTATTTGTGAGGTAGGTTCTAATAATCAGTTTTGGTGATTATACTTTATCAGGGAATACCTAGAACGAAGATATTAAAAATCCTTTTATAATGAGGTATTCTTTATACGCTACAAATATTTTAGTCTTAAGTAGATAGACTTAAAACACCGTCTAGACTAGAATTATGGACCAACGACAATACTGCCGTACAAATACCAAAGCTCTTCTAAAGTGCTTATAAATATCTTCAGTATTAATCTTCATCGTCCATTTAAATTACACACACAGACCATTTATCAGAAACATCTGATGTGGAGAACTTTGAAAAGTATTAAGTCAACTAAGATCTTAAAACAATATGAAACTTAACGTTAAACTTTCATGAAAACATTAAAATGTTACAGGGCTTATAAGATTTGTTTTGTTTTTTTCTTCTAGTCTTGTAAGTGTTGTCGACTTTTTAAAAGTTATATTTTAATCAATACCGAAAATTCAAACTGGCAGGTCACATGAGTTATTCAGATTCGAACTGAGACACGTGCGAAGTTTTCAAATATATAAACTGAAACAATACTTATTTTGAAAGTGTGATATACTGAACAAAGATATAAATACCAAGGCATCCAAATAGTTCTCATCTGATTTTCTTTCTTAGTGAACTTGACCAAAGTCAGTGTTCTGCAAGATTTTAACAACAAAGCTTTTACATTAGGTGAAAGAAAACCAAATATTATATATATATATAATTAAAATACATCAAAGTACTTCTTATATTATCATGTATTTATGTTACTAGAACCGTAGTAACTTGCTCTATGCATCTACATAAACGACAAAAATACTTTTAATTATATAGCTTCGAAAACTTAACTGTTAACAATTTAGTGCACCAGCATCTCCCTGACTTTCTCGAGGCTAAGTGTTAACAGTGGATTAAAGGTTACAGAAGATTATCTGAAGGCTAAGTGTTAACAGTGAATTAAAGATTATAGAATGTCCGAAGGCTAAGTGTTAACAGCGGATTAGAGGTTACAGAAGACTGCAGGAAAAGACACAGTAATTGTTGAAACTAACGTTTCTTTACGAGTTGAAAAATTATACTTTAAGATAACTTATTAAACTCCAGCTGATTCATACAATACTATCTACTACTTTAAAGACAATTACAGGCACAGTTTAATGGAAATAAGCTGACCTGATGATCTTTAAAAATTGCAATGAATTAATATGTTAAATTTTCAGAAAAAGAAATGTATATACAACTTAAAATTTGTCTTTTGTACTATAAAAACTATGTTAATCTTTAACCAATATATTTATACTTACACTATAAATAGAAACAAAACGTTTGACGACATAGAGGAGTATAAGGTAAAAAATAAAAGTCCAAAAATTGATGAAGCTATAGGGAAAGCGTTCTTTGCAAATGATCAATATTTTACCCTCCTTGGCCTTCAACCTATGAATATCGTATTATGTGCTTTTGAAAGCTGAAACTTTGAATAAGTATCTTTCGTATCACATAAACATGCATTTATATTAGACTCCAGTTTCCATAACCTACGGAAGTTTCCTGTCTTTCATATTATTCTCTTAAATATGAATATAGTTGCTTTGGTGATATTGCATTTACGCTTAGCATATAATCTGAAAAATCACTTAATAAATTACACCTTTTTTTATCCTATATATAAAGTTCATGATGATTTATATTTACTTTCCCTGATCCATAAAAGTATTCAATAAGATATTTTCCTATAAAATCGTTTCAACCGATAGTTAGTTTTAAATATAATAAACCTATTTCTCTTTAACTATAAAAAATTCATTGAATAATTTAATCAAATAGAAGTGAACAACTTACCTTGTAACTGTGATAATAGAGTTTTTAAAGATATCTTTCATAACCATATAGTTACAGGAAATTTGGAAGTTGTTAAAAATAAAGAATTACAATCAATATTAAATAAAGGTACTAAATATAGAATTTTAAAACACACAAAAAATGTGAAATCTTAAAAGACTTAGAAAAAGATATTAATGATTATATTCTTAAAATAACTAAACAATCCTATTATCCGCCATGTTTTTTTTTTCGAATGGAAATTATATTTTATTAATTCCATAAAGAATTGATGAAGAACTTTAAACTTATCTCGTTATATATTAGATATTTCTTTCAATGTCTCTAAAAATAAAATAAAATAAATTTAAAAACAATTCCTAATTACCCCGATTGACAAAGCTGGTTTTGTGTTTAAAAAGTTATACGCACAAATGTTTACTTAATGAAATTAATACCACAAGTACTTTTACTAAAAGTACTTTAAAGAAAAATAATGTTATCACGAATTTAAAGAAGGTTATTAAAAATGGAATATCCATACAGATTATTATTGTACGAGTTTACCATTTGTATATGAAATTCCAAAATTGCATAAAAATCCTGTGAAATTCAGATTTATTACTATTTTGTTAAATACAGTCATTATATCTGTTTTCATAGTATTTAACAATATTCTATATGTCTTGTTTTAAAAAATAAATAAATAAAAAATAAATACAGTCTTCAAATAACCAGAATAATTATTTTTGGATTATTTAAAAATTCTAGTTCTTCAAAAACTGCCAGTTCTATTTTTACATATGACTTTATTACA
>NW_013665829.1:335142-340352 GCF_000517525.1 Limulus polyphemus | reverse complement strand
TAATAATAATGAGGTCCATGCTAATTATTTAGATTTGGACATTACTGTTATACAAAGTACAGTGCAGTTGACTATTTGTGATAAAAGAAGATAATTTTATTTTCCCATTCTTGGTCTACCCACATTTAATAGTGTTGTTTCGTGTATCAAGGTATTATTATATCTCAACTAAAACGGTTCTTAATACCCTGTAATATCTATGATATGTTTATGGATAATGTTTTATAATTAAAAAATAAACTGAAAGATAACTGCTATGAAGACAAGCAATTAAATAAATACCTTACTTATAGATACAAAATAAATATAAAAATATTTTAGAAACTAAACTATCGATGAAGGATTTGTTTGTTTATAGTTAAGCACAAAGCTATACAATGGGCTATCTGTGCTCTGCCCACCACGGGTATCGAAATCCTGTTTCTAGCGTTGCAAGTCCGCAGAAATTCCGCTGTGCCACTGGGCGCTCGATGAAGGAAAATGTCTTATAGAAATAAATAAAATAAAGAGAGAGTTAGTTACTTTAGCTTATAAGTATCTAATAGTAATTTTTCAAGTAATTTTATTCAGTATAACCGGGACAGAAAGACTAATTTCGAGTAGCTGGGCTTGTCTCTGCGTTCCCGTGTTAAACTTAAATAAATTATCAGGAGAAGGGAAGGAAGGTGGGAGTTATAACTATATAAGAACTTTTAAGGTAGGGTGTATAGTTCTATTTAGTTCTCTTCAATATTTTATAGTTCTATTTAATATATTTTTGTAAGGGTGTACAAAAGGGTGTAACGCATTTGGGTGCTATTACCACAGACATTATCCATTATGACAATAAGTTGACATCAGGACCGATAACGGTACTGCGATATTTAATTCATTATTGTTTTATAGTGTTGATTTAATCGCCTATTAACAATTAATATAATCAATAGTTTATAAGCTATTTATATTTATATATATATATATATATATGTATATACACATTTGATACAAATAACACTTATATATGTATATATATGTAAAGTAGAGAGGTTGAGGACATTATGCCAAAATGATTTTCGAGCTTCACCACGTCGTAATAGTCCATGACATCATGTCCAATCATGGTTTTTCTGAAAACCGTACATCTTGAGAACAGTCCTGTGGCATAGTTCCCATTGCAAAAGGCTCTGTCATAGGGATGTCATGTTCAAAGCACACTTTTTCTCTTTGCAACATTCTATAATCCATCTAGTGTATGAGGACAATGGTTTCCCAGCACCCATTTCAATATTCCGATCACACAGAAATCCATAGATGTTGCATCCGGTAACTTGACTGGGATTTCTTCATACGGAATAGTGTGAATATCTGTTTCACTCTCCAGCTGCTTGAAGTATGCAACAGTTGAACTTATATGTCATGGAAGCAATTTCTGTATGGGTGACTTGTAGCGATTTTCCAGATGGAGATCTTTCTTAATTATATTGCGTAACGTTGCTATTTTTCTACTGACATTTGTTTTAATAAATTCCACCTGTTACAAGGTAGCGTATTTTGTTTACCAAAACTTGGATGTGGCTTAATGCAGTTTCTGTATGGTCCTGATGCCACAAGTTGATCTATATTCCTTCATTTTCCAATGACATTAAATGTAAAGGTTATCATAGTCTAGAAAATTCTAACTTCCCGACTTGAATCCATCTTTATTATTTGAGTGTATGAATATTTTCCGTTGGGAAGAGCTACTGTTACACACCCTTCTTAAAAGCATTGTTTTCCAACCACACAACAACAGGGCTGAAGTTAGGACATATATATACACACAATCACATATAAGAATACCGTTTATTCAATGAATATATTTAATGACTCGGTTTTATTAACAATATATCGCTCGTTACTGCTGATGGCATATAGATATCCTTAAATTCAAAGTATTTAGCATATGACTGAATCAACTTGTCTGGACAAAAACTAAGTATATCGTCCCTCTAATACTGACACTGTCTCTAAATGGAATTCTCCGACACCAGTCTAACAAGTGGGGAAACGAATTGTAGATTAGGACTGTACATTCTTTTCTTGTCGAAATTTCCAAAGAAAAATTACTACCCTTTTGATCAATCAGCAAACAATATTATAAGGTCGCAGAACATCCATTTAAGCTGGACCTATGAAGTCTGTTTCTTACAATTAGGTCATTCATTACAACTACAGTTGCTATCCTGAGGTCCATATATCGTCTGGGGTGATTCTTCCTCATAGGAAATACAATAAGACCTGTAAATCTATTCATACTTATGCTCCTCACACCTTAGCTTTGCCACTGCCGAAGTGTTATATTTATCGATATTGCATTGAACATTTCGTTTACGTCTGGCTCTCTAGACACGAATTCATCGATAACTGTTAAGATACGAAGGGTACAGGGACGTTCCTACCAATCCTAATGATCTTGACGAAATTATAAGGGAGATGTACTGTTCAACAGAGGCACTGAAGCAGGTTTTCTCGAATTTAAGCTGGACCTATGAAGTCTGTTTCTTACAATTAGGTCATTCATTACAACTACAGTTGCTATCCTGAGGTCCATATTTTTGGTCCATGGACAGTATACTGGCGATTCATTATGTGATTTTATTGGTCTTGTGGGATTTTTTCTGTGCTATCTAGTGTACAGAACCTTAGTTTTATAACGTGCTCACCACTTCCTTACTGCAGACACTTGTCTCTGTATTTCTCTGGTTTCGAACATTTGAACAACCCTTGACAGTCTCTCTGTACTTTCTCAAAAATCTTCACACGCCATCAGCAGACAACACTTTCACAAAACAGATCAGAAATAATAAACAAACTTAAAGCTTTCAGAAAAGCAGCATATATATAAATGATAAATCTAAATTTATGATAAACAGTTATTTTATAGACTAAGGTTCTAGAACTTTACTAGAGACACACTTAGAAAAACAAAGAAGATTATCAAAAGCATTTCTATGTTATTTAAATTGTTATTTGTCTTCTGGATATAATAATTTAAAACGAGCAACCTGTTTTACAGACTTAGGGTTCTGTTTGGTAATTCTACTTTTCCTTTTCCATCAAAAATATATTCTGAGTGAGAAATTATTTTTTAACCACAAAAATGTTCATTGTTTTCTTATGGAAAAATCACGCATACGTAACAGAAAACGCATTTTATGCTTCTCTTTACATTGGCCTGTTTTTCAAAACACAAATGAATGAATTAAACGTTTTTATGAGCATTATTAAATATATTTTTTCGATATCATTTCACCCCTCTTTGTGAATAATTTCTCGGTTCCTAAATTGAATTTAATCCAGAAATAAATACTACTAAACACAGAATCAATTTTAATTGGTTCAATATAATTTTCAAATAATCAAACTTAAATAACAATTGAAAATGCAAGAAAATTATTCATGTTTGAAATAACATGTTCGAAGAACTACTAAACTATCAAATCGAAGTCGACTGTTACTCATAAGCTACCATTAAAACAGTGCTACTTATTTCAACTTATTTTACTGAACGCGAGCGACACCTTAGGAATGCAATTATTTAAACACGTTTAATATTGGCCACCTTAGTAATTTAGCAGTGATAGAGTAGAAGGAAGGCAGCTAGTCAACACCGCCCACCGCCAACTATTGGACTACTATTTACCAACGAATAATGGAATTGACGGATCACATTATAACGCCTCCACGATTGAAAGAGCGAGCATGTTTGGTGGGGATGAGGGAGAGATGCTGTGTTAATATGAATGTCATCATCTCAATCAAACGGATATTTAATTATCTACATCAATTTTTATTATGAAAAAATGTTTTATAGACTTAAAATATTTTAGATAAAAATTAAGAAAAAGCTGATATAGTATGTGCAGACTAGACTGGATTTCTTTACGTGGGCCTGGCATCTCCTACTGGTTAAGACGCTCGACTCCCAATATGTGGGTCGTGGGTTCGAATCCCCATCACCGAGCATGCTAGTCCTTTCAGCTGTGAGGCATTATAATGTGATCAGTCAATCCCACTATTCGTTGGTAAAAGAGTAGACCAAGAGTTGGCGGTAGGCGGTGTTGACTAGCTGCCTTCCTTCTACTCTATCACTGCTGAATTAGGGATGGCTAGAGCAGACAGCCCTCGAGTAGCTTTGCGCGAAATTCATAACAAACAAACAAACCAATCTTCCTCATCAAATAGTATTTTTGGGACGGTAGGACAAGGAGCAAGAAATTCTGGTAATTATTTTTGGGGTGTTGCATATACTGTTGGAAATTCTGCTTACCCAACTATACAATCCATAAGATAGGGTAACGCATTTCAGTCAGGAGTTATGAGCAAAGAGACATGGGGTTTCTGAGTGGACCCATCACTTTGTTAGCAACGATTACACACAATAATTTATTGTTTCTTTCTTGATTCTCACATCAAATCATACAACATTTCTTCATTGTTGGATACTTTGTTCTTGATCTTCTGATTTGGCGAAAGGCTGCTACTACTACTACTACTATTTTTGTCAGTAACAAATATATTTTCGTGTGCTGCCACAGTATTTTTGGGCTTGATATATGGATTTGTCTCAACAACGGTTGTCAAAAAGTCCGTCGTGATAACATCCACAACAGATACACAGGTTGCAAGTCGAATATTTCGAAACCTTGCAAATGCAGGTAGTCGAGAGAATAAACGTGGTTCATGATTACATGTCGAAGAGCAACAAAGTTCCAGTCACGGTTAGCCTGGCTTGGAGCAATTTGTTAAAGTTCTGTTGTGCTATCATCTTAAAAACAGATGTAACGACGTGCGAATAAGAAGAAGGTTCAAGTAACAGACCCGTAGGTTACACAAGAAATGCTGTCATTAACTATGGATTTTCTGCTGATGATGTGGCCAGTCATAACTTGGTTAAATTTCGTCCGATTTAGAATATGTGAAGTGTAACCGTCATATCTCATCGTATTTTACAACAGCGGAAGTCACGTGACGCTGATAAGTTTCTCGAATTATCGAGGAAGTCTGAGTATGATCAAGACGCCTCTTTGTTAGTATATAAGCCTGGCAGAGAAAAGCCAGGGAATGATAAAGCGAACAGTTGTCACAGTGAGTTCTGTGTAATTTATGATTTTATTAGTTTCGAGCTAGTGAGCTGTAAAGTGTGTGTTTTGCACTCGTAGAGAGCGAAATTATCGAGGTTGTGAATCGCT
>NW_013665829.1:317879-334246 GCF_000517525.1 Limulus polyphemus | reverse complement strand
AAAGTGACGAGAAACGTACTGACTGTGGAATTACTCCATACTAAAAGTTTGTATCGTGAAAGAATAAATTGGTTTAATCAGGAAAGGATTTGTATCGCTGGAGTTCCTCGAAAGAATTTCTACCGGAAATTAACAAACAAGCAGATACGCAACCTACGTTACCTACAGATTAAAACAAATTATGATACATCATTCAACCCTAAAACTCCTATTTCCTAATAATCAGAATATTATATTCATACTTACCATAATTCTGATAATATCGTCAGGTCAATACATGTATACTTAAATACTATACTATTTAAGCAGCTTTATCACATTTAAGTTAGCTTTAGAAATTGCACTTTGTCCTCAAAAAAGAATTTTATGGTTCATGGAAAGCTGACATGCTTCAATGAAGAGAAATTAATGATTAAGTAGATGGCATTAAAATATAAAAACTGCGGTATTGAGAAACAGTCTGAATGATGTACCAAACGACTTATAAGCAGATAATTTTCACGTGTGTCCTTCAATAAAAGGATTTTCGAAACTTGATAAAATATTCGATTCATTGCTTTTGGGCTAAATTGCTAAATCCAACTTGACTATAAAATGTTTAAAAAGGATCATTAAAACTAGCTTTTAAAATTGGGAATTAATACGAAAGTAATTTATAATTTATCTGTTTATATCTCGTGATGGTTTAAAAATAGTGAGTTCTTGTTAGGCTTCTTGATGCAGATTTTATTATTTCTTAAGCTATGTTTTATATGTTTATTCTCCTCGATTCTAATGGGGTGTTTTAGTTGTTATTTGTTTTGCACTTTTCTCACTTTTCTATATTAGAAACAAGCGAAGATGGCTCTTGGTAAGGATGTAACTTCTTTCCCTAGAGATTTCGTTTGTTTGTTTTTGTATTTCGCGCAAAGCTACACGAGGGTTATCTGCGCTAGCCGTCCCTAATTTAGCAGTGTAAGACTAGAGGGAAGGCAGCTAGTCATCACCACCGACCATTAGCTCTTGGGCTACTCTTTTACCGACGAATAGTGGAATTGACCATCACATTATAACGCCCCACGGCTGAAAGGACGACTATATTTAGTAAGACTGGGATTCGAACCGCGACCCTTGGATTGCCATCTTGCCATGCCGGGCCGAGTGATTCATTTCAGAATATTTAGTGACCATGCTCCTGTTGTTCAACATACTGGGAGCCATTACTACCATCTGTATTAAAGAAATATAGAAAAATGTACAGTCGTTTTTTGTTGTTGTTTTTATAGATAAATCTTGAGCAGAAGAGCTTTTGTCTTGGGATTTAGAAATAAGAAATCAACATTTATATATCAATGAGTAGTTTCTCTTCCAATAAAAATGTCAATTTCAAATGTAAAAATTGAATCTCTGATTATTGTTCTTCGCAGTTAATTAATTAAGTCTAGGTGAGTGGGTAGGGAAAGTTGTTCCGTGTATATTTTTGTACTCAGGCATATCACATAAAACAACTATGTAAATCACCATAAACGTGAAAGGTATACTTTTTACATCTTTCTTCCTCAGTGCTATTTCGGTTATTATAAGTGGGGGCATAAAAGTTTGTTTGTTTGTAATTAAACACAAAGTTATACAATGGGCTATCCGTGCTCTGCCCACCACGGGTAGTGAAAGGTGGTTTCTAGATAAATAAAGCTCTAAGTTAAAAACATTTGATTGACATAATGAGTCAAACCGTGGTATAATTAATATTATGGGTATGACGGCCACGATAACGTTGATTACAGTTTTCCCCAATTAAAATGAAAACGCAAAAGGCATTAATACGAACCCTTTGTTTATTAAAAATGTAATTTCTAATTAAAACAAAGATTCGACGTGGACCTTTTTTTAGATATTTAGATATTCTTGTGGTTGTGGACTACTTTACTAATAAAATAGGGTAAGACATCTTATAAAACTGTCTTAAGCTGCTCACCCTGCACATATTTTTACTTATAATTTATTGTACGTTTTATTACTTATAATAAAATCACTGAGTATCACACTAGAAATTTTGAAAAGGATATTCTGTTTTTTTTCTTCTTCTCAATTTGATTCCTTTCTCACTCTTGTTTTGTGTTTTTCTCATTTTATACGTTTCATAACCAGAGAATGTCTTCTAATAGCCTACCGAATTTTTAGAAGTGTTGCCTTCACTATATGGAAGAATTGCGATCCTTGTTATTGTTTTTTCCACATTATTTAACATCCAATGTTTTGCTTATTGTGCAAATTGTTCACTATCCAACATAAACAAACCCTGCTTTTGATGTTCCATTAAGGGTTTTCTTGTGGATACCGAGAGACATACCTTGAGTTTTTCAACTGGTTGATCAAAGTATTTTACAGTGGTATTCTACAACAAGATAACATTTGTAACTTTAAACATGCTGGATATCATCTTTTGTAATATTTTGTTATGTTTAATGTTTGTTTGTTTGTTGTTAAGCGAAAGCTACACCAACCCGGTTTTTAGCGTTATAAGCCTATTTTGTTACGTTATGTTAAAGATGGAAAAACCGTTAGAGGGATGTATTTATTATCAATTAACATTATCCCTAAAAACCGTTAGAGGGATGTATTTATTATCAATTAACATTATCCCTAAAAACCGTTAGAGCGATGTATTCATTGTCAATTAACATTATCCCTAAAAACCGTTACAGTGATGTATTCATTGTCAATTAACATTATCCCTAAAAACCGTTAGAGCGATATATTTATTGTCAATTAACATTACCCACTTTCTTCTCATGGAATTTATCATTATTTCGTTAATTGCTTATTTTTGCCGTTTCAGAATTTAATACAGTATATATATATATATATTTTTTTTTTGCCTTCGCACAACTGGGGATGAAGATAGTGTTATAGTTCTTGAGCTAATATGGTAGGTTTTGGTATCGGTATTTTCCGCTTGAACGCACTTCATGGATTAAACGACCAAATGAGATACTCTTGAAATCCAGGTAAAGATATCCCTAACTTAAGGCTGCTAACCAGAAGAAGAGCGGCCAACCAACAGCATCCGCTTCTTAGCTGAAAAGCCAAATCATTTGTCAAAATTATAACAACCTCCCCCCCCCCCACCCACACACACAGATGAAAGATCAGACAAGAAAAATACAATATTTAGTGTCACAACTTACATAGAATATTTTCATACCAAGTCTGATTCATCAAACTATTTGTTCTTACTTTGTAATAGAAATATTGCGATCTGGAATCAGTGTTTAACTCTAAGAGGTAGGATCTACGGAAGAGAGAGAGTTTCATTTCTATGTGAGAATGATATTGGAGGATAAAATTGAGAATTTTTCAGTTTGTTGTTATGTATAGGTTTCACATAGACCAGTTTCGTTAATTTACGATTTTCGATGCATCTTTGGAAGTTATGGTAAAATATAATAAAAAAAAACTAGAAAGTAGTTTTTCATTGAGTGTATTTTTAAAGTGTTACGTGAGCAGTTGAATATTTATTATAAATAAGTGGTCTCCTGGAGAAAAATAATTTAGCATCTTAAACACATATGTTTCTCTAGTTTGTACATACATATATATGTATGCCAATAGCTCTAGAGCTGTTAAATACATTAATTGTAAATAGGCGATTTTTAATCAACACCATAAAAAAAAATAATGATGAAATTAATATTAATCAAAAACATTACAAAGAGACTCAAAAATCAAAATTAATTTTTCCATTACCGATCCTTATTGTCATCATTAAAACTCGTAACTGATAATGTCTGTGGCCATAGCACCCAAACGCATTGGGGATATCCCATCTATCAGACAAGATCCAGGCGCCAATGTCAAACTAGCCAGCAACTGACTTGAAACCTGCAACAATCCAAATTTAATATATACAAAAGAACTTGTAATACAAAGAAACAGTAGCAGTGATTTTCATGCACATTACTTAAACTTAGACATTAATGTTATAGAAGACCGAGTACAGTTGACTATTTTTGAAAAAAAAGGAGGGATTTAATTTTCCCATCCTTGGTCTAACTAGTCCTAACAGTGTTGTTCCGTCTATGCTGTTAAAAGAAATTATTATCTCTCAATAAAAAAGATTTATAACTATTTCTAATAACAGTAAGTTTTTTATGGATAATGTTCAGTTATTCATAAATAAATTGAAAAATAATGGCTTTTAGTACTGGCATATAAAAATGTTTATATTCTTTTATAATAAATATGAAATATTAATCATATACCAGGGCCTAAAGAACAACTTCGGGTAGCTGAGCTTGAGAGAGGAAAGATGATGGGGAATTAAGAACTGTTAAGGTAAAGGTTTTAATTGTGTTTAATATTAATTTTGTAATCATTAAATAAAAGGGTGGAGGTTGGAAGTCTTGTAGAAATATTAGGTGGTCTATTTTTACTCTGAGAGTATTTTTGCCTTTTTGTACATCCCGTAAAGGGTTGGGAGTTTTATGTTGTAGAAATTTAGGGTGACTTATTTCTACTTTAAGCTTGTATCTAAATATTAAAGATAATTGCCTTCCCACAACTGGCTGCAGATTATTTTATATCTCGTGTATTTCTTGATAGATTGTCTTGGGGCTTGGTATATGAAGTAAGGGTCCAGTAGAACATATCAATTGAAAATATATGATAGTTTGGAATACCATGTTCCGAGCTACAGAAAGTGAAAAATTGCTAAACTATCATCCTGTTAATAAGACACAGGTTGTTTTGGCCGCACGACACACTACTGTGTGTCTTGATTCTTAAACACATTTATAGTAGAAACCTATCATCATAGCTGATGCTATAATAATGAAAATCGAGGGCACTAAAAAATAGAAATGAATAATTTTAACATTGTACACTCACGGTAGTTAGGTCTAAACTTTGAACCACACTCGTGGTTAGGCCTACACTTTGAACCACTTCTTTCACTTTTGGGAATGATTCCATTTTCGAACAAGTATTTTAGCCAACTAAGTTTTAAAGGAAAAAACTAAATAAAAAAAAATAACATAGGATGAAGTGACAGTTGCTCATACAACTTTTTGGGTGCTATGACCACAGACATTAACCGCTATGAGTTTTAATGATTATAAGAAGAACAGGTAATGTAAAAAGTATATATATAGATGTGTCTGTTTGTGTGTTACTATAATGATATAAATATCTGTCTTGATCAGGTGCTTAAGAATATGGATATTGTAGTGGGTTTCTTTTCTATCAATAGAAATAAAACATCTATCTCTATCAAACATGATATTTTTTCTACATCAATATATTTCGAAATTTACAGGATATCACTCTATCTATTTCTACCTGTTTTCTAATTAAAACTTATAAATTTATCTCTCTATGCAGTGTGTTTGTTTAGGGTGTGTAAAGTAAACTTAATCTGTTAAACTAGTTTCACTCTGGTAAACTGTCTCCCCCATGTGCATTGATAACTACTGCTCTAGTGTAATTAGCTTCATCAAACGACGTCACGTGATTCCATAAAATTCTGTGATATCAAATTTCTATACATGTTTAATTTTCGTTGCTATGGAAACCTTCATCATGGTAATGCTGATAACGCAACCCGTTTCTTATTATAGAATAAGCCTTAAAATGTATGTTTTGAATGTTGATATTAAAACATTTTCACACTTATGCTACTCTTGGACTAATCGGCCAGGTCAGAGACTCATAAGATTCATATACAACCGTCCTAAATTGTGAACTACTGACCACGAGAGTTTTGTCTGGCTGTGAACCGGATAACGGGGTTGGCTATCACTCTTATAACATACCCACAGCTACAGGTACGTGCATGTTCACTAGAATTGCAGTGCGAACCTTGGCCCTTCCGAAGCGCATCCTGACATGCCAACTGTGACACTGGCCTTATGTCAAAAAATACTTGTATTGTTTCAGGTGTAATCTTTATCGCGAACGATTCAATAATTATTTATCAAAAATCTTAAATTGTAATTGATAAAATTCAATTCATAGTTTTAATATCTTATTCTACATATTGAAAACACATTTTATCTCAACTTTCCAAAATCCTGACTTAGCAGTTCAAAACCAGACATATTTAAAACACGGCGTCCATGCATCATTATAGAAATAAAGTTATAGCTATAAGAGTCTGAAACGAAAGCATTCGAAAACACAATTCATTAAAGAAGGTGAAAAAGTCACGTAAAAAACGTTGCCCACGCATAATCTGTTTGACAGCGTTTAAATGGTATATCATTACCACTATCATGCTACCTCATTAGCGATAAGCTTTGCCTTCTTTGCTTCTGTTAATACAGTGGCATGTATTTCATGGTCACTTTTATAACATGCTGATAGCTCTCCAAATTCTAAGCGCGATTTTGCTACAAGAGGATACGAATCCTAGACCCTCAGATTCACATTCGAACATACTAAACACTGAGCTTTGCACAGCCTTTTCAATTACTACACGAAGAAAGGTTTGTGCTAAAACTGTTTACCAGCAAAATTTATAATCCCATGTCTAATTCGTGGCCTTACTAAATTTAATAAGTTATAAAACAACGTATTATTGATAAAATCGCTAAAAGTAATGCTTATTTGTTTTATCATAAAGCTACACATGGGGTTAGCTACGACCTGTTTGGCGTGGAAATCTAACCCAGAATTTTAGAATGATAAACCCTGAAGCTTACCGCTGAACCACAAAGAATTGGTTTGGTTTAAATTTCGCGCAAAGCTAAACGAGGGCTATCTGCACTAGCCGTCCTTAATTTAGCAGTGAAAGACTAGAGGGAAGGCAACTAGTCATCATCATCCATCGCCAACCTTTGTGCTGCTCTTTTACCGTATGTATTCATAAAAAAATAGATCTACTGTCATAAATGTCGATAAAATATCGTAATGCGTTGTAGTGAAGAAATTATTCTGCTAATTTTACGTGTAATGTAGGGAAAGACAAAAAGTAGAATAAGTAATATAGGTTTTAAGAATGAAAAATCTTAAGTTTTTCATATATTACTTTTACTAATTTAATATTTAACGTTGCGATTTGTAACACCGTAACATTTTTTCAAGTTACAATCGTGTGGCTGTTCAATGGAGAATTTTCAGATTTAAGTTGTAATTTTCAGATGTAAGTTCTAATTTTCAAATTTAAGTTGTAATTTTCAGATGTAAATTGTAATTTTCAGATATAAGTTGTAATTTTCAGATGTAAATTGTAATTTTCAGATGTAAGTTGTAATTTTCAGCTTTTCTCACTTTTTTTTTCACTACGTGGAGAAGAAATGAAGTATTGTAGAAAAAATAATATTTTTTATGAAAGTGTTAATTTTATATAAGTATAGAGTAGCTCGAGAGCAAAAGAAATAAATACCAAGAAAAAAAAGAATTTATGGTTTAAACCGTAACTTTTAAAAAATTATGATGTATATTTAAATTGTGTTTCATAGAATCTTTTATTTCTCATCGTTCAGCTCAACCGGCGAGTTCTGGTATTGACGAAAAGCATCTAAGGAAATGACTTGTCATAGACAAAGCTAGACCTCAAATGCTATTTTATATACGGTGATTTTGAATCCGAAATGTACAAATTAAGAAAAATGCGAAAAAAAAGAAAGAAATTTACTGTTTACGTGATTTTAACCACAAAATTTACTTGTTGGTTTAAAATAACTACCAGTTTGTAACAATTGACAAACGCGTTTGCTGTTACTTTCTTTGTCGAGTTTGTATCGGAACAATAGCTGCAGTTCACTAGAATAAATTTCAAAATTGCTTTGTTCAGTATTTCGGCATCCTACCAAAGTCGACTTGCAATTTTACGTATAATAGCGTTCAAATATATTGCTAACTTTGCATATTGATGGCATGATGCATATAATGGAAAAGCTTAATGGACATTGTGACTATTTTTCCGACAGGTAGGAAAAATGCTAAAAAAAAACGTATACGAGTAACAACTGTTTCCTGCAGCTTAATAAAAGGGCCATATAAATCATTCACTATTAATTACATGCTTTATAAAGAAATGACTCATTACTTTTACTCTCTTCTCTGGCGGTGTAGAAGCAGTATAGGGCATCTATTCTTGTAGAAAAGTAATAGAGTAACACAGATGATAAACTACTTGTCATATTTTATGACTCCTGTCTGATGTTTCTATTCACAGAATAAAAACAACGCTGTTAATACTAATAGTCTTTCTAACCGCTAAAATTTGATGACTAAGATAGCATCAAAGATTTCAAATATGTGAACTTGTTCGTTTTACTAAAAAATGTATCTCGATTTTCAAAAATATTGTTTGTCTCTTTGAAGTTAAGCAAAAAGCTACACCACAATGGAATATCTGTGCACTGCCCAACACAAGTACAGGAAACCCGGTTTCTAACAGCATTGTAAGTCCGCATACATGCCACTGGGGGGATGTAACAATCTATAAATTCGTATACACTTATTACAAGTACACTCATCGATATTTTACATTTTACTATGTAATTACGTTATCTAAACAAACAGCCTGGCGTGGGAAGTTGGTTAGGGCATTCGAAATATGTGGGTCGCTGGTTTTAATTCTTGTCCCACCAAACAGGCTCGCCTTTTCAGCCGTGGGGCGTTATAACGAGGCGGTCAATTCCACTATTCGTTGCCGTTGGGTGGTGATAACCAACTGCCTTCCCTCTAGTCTTTCACTACTAAATTAGGGACGGCTAGTGCAGATAGCCCTCGTGTAAGTCAAAACAAACAATTCAAAGGAAATAATTTTTTCTGTAATTAAATTATAGGCTTCTTAATTAACTGGTATTAGTAATTAAAATTCAATCATTAAAATATCAGGTGTCTTGTCTACCTTAACGTCGATTTTCTCTCATCTATTGTTTTGTAATCCTTTCATTGATCCAAATATTTTGTTTGGATCAAGCTCTTTAAAAGTTTGTTTTTCTTATGACTTGTTAATTAAATATCGACACACTGACCTCGTTTTATACATAAATCAATATTTCTTAATAATTTTAGGCAGATGAAAGTATTTTTAAGTCACGCTTGGCTGCAGCAGATTCGTTGTACATTTATCTTTATGAGTCCATCACAAATCTAAAACTGTGTCTGTGAAAATAGCATTATAGATATATTTTTGTCTGAAAAAGAAGCCTTTCGTTCTGTACTAGTACTATCATATGGACTGTATTTTCTGTAAATAGTACAAGATAGTTAATGTAGATTGGCATTGAACGAAAAGGCTAATTACGTAACGATTTTGGACAGACAAAATATATGTTTGAAATTCAATTTCTATACAGTTGTAAATAAAAATTCTTAAAGGAGTAACTAAAAGGAACATGAAAAAAAAACATAAGCATGCAATCAACTTTGATTTTAGGCACTTTAGTTAGGCCTAAAAGTTACATTGTTTTGCCAGCTTAATCATTTTTACACCATAGATTTATAATATTGTTACTTGTTTTTTATTCCACACTGATCTTTCAGCGAAATCTTCGGTTTCATTTGGATATTAAGCTCCCAAACTTTAACCTTCACGTTTCCATCTCTAAATTCAAAGACACATTGGAGTTAATTATAGTGTAATTCAGGTGCTAATATGACTAAATACCAAATATCTCTATCTATCTATATATATATGCGTGTGTGTGCGTGTTATTATATTTTGTTACGCTCTAACTAGTTTCATCATTCTTTTGATTACGTTGGGCTTCTTAGTTTCGTTTAAGAATCTTCCTAAGATCACAGAATATTTCAAGTTTGAAAGAACACAATTTCTTTTTTTATTATTAATAAAAAAATTTCTGTAGGTATAAACACGTGCTTTAAGAAAATCGTACCTCCATTTTACCATACGTAAAGCATTATATTAATTATTTTGAATTATATTTACATGTGGAATTATTATTATTATTAGTATTATTATTATCAGCTTAACATTTTGCATTTCTTGTAATAAGCTATATATTTTGAATTTTTTTCTTGTTCTGTTGGTTGTTACATATATTTATTTTGTAACTGATTTCTCTTTACTGTTAGTATTTACTCTTTCCAGTGCCCTAAAGAAGAAAAACAAATTGAATTTATTAAAATTCTTAATTCCGTTTTATACTTCGTCTACTCGTTTTAATTTCTACATTTGCTAAACATTAATCAAACTTTCGTAAACCCTATATTCTAAACTTTCATAAACAAACGTTTAATATTTTGTTGGACAGCTGGAGCTGACCGTCTCCAATTGATAACAAATAGATTTGGTTCTTGATTCTAAACTCTATGAAATAAATCTTGCAAAATTGAATCAGTTTATTGGTTTTGGAAAAATGTTCAGGTTAAACTTTGTGAATATTTTGATCCACCTCCGATGTAATTCTTTTTAGTAAAAATGTCATAAAATAGCACTTGGTAGCTTTAACCTGAACAGCACCTTATGCGACACACGGACTAAATGGCAAAGTTCAGACGTAGTCATTACTATTTTAGAAAGATTGACCAGAAGGAGGTCAACCATCAGTAGCACCCTGATAGTTATTACTGTAATGCCCCTCTCCCAGTTGAAAGTGTGGAAAGTGCTTAAATACATAACGTGGCTCGAAATTTGGACCATTCAATTCCCAGCCTTGTACACGTCGAGTCGTGCCATAAACAAAAATTAAGTAATGATGCCATAAATTGGAGAATATGTTGACAATAAATTTTGAAAACTCCGCTAAACGTTAAGAAATAGTTCTTATTGCTTTTATCTGCGAGTTTTAAAAACTAACCAAAAAGTTTATTATCATTTTACCAGAAAATGGCTTTTAAATCTTAGTCATAAACACGAATTAATCAAGAATCAAAACGTCTAAAACACACTCATTGTTTCATGATTACTAGAATGTTATTTAACATTAATTACAAATAAAGTGACCGGGAAACTTTGAACTTGAAATTCTCTTTCTCACTCAGTCGCCCCCCAGTGGCACAGCGGTATATCTGCGGGCTTAAAACGCTAGAATTCGGGTTTCGATACCCGTGGTGGGCAGAACACAGATAGCCCATTATGTAGCTTTGTGCTTAATTACAAACAAACAAACTCACTCAGTCAGTTGATTAACTTATTTTTCCAACATAACAAAGCTGCAGACAGCAGGTGGATTTAACATAGATCTTTAGAATAACATGGAATATCAACATTTTCACACAAACCTAGATTTTATATTGAGTTGTTATGTAAATCAATAGATTTTGGACTTTACAAGTATATTATAGTGGACATTTTTTAAACCATAACTAAGACCCATAAAGATCCTATTTTCCATTTTACCGTTGGTTAAAAGAAAATATAATCTGAAATTTAATTAATCAAACAGTTGATCCGTTGTATAATATTGAACAATAAATTAAGCTCAACCCCATAATATTATTCACATACCTAGATTATTTTAGGTTACTATATGATGAGTTAAAAAGGAATCAAAAGCTCATAAATGTTATATACAGATCACCATTATAAGAGGCCTAACTGTATTTTGTTGGTTTGCTGACCCAAGCTGCGCTGGTGAGCTTTGAATAGGCAAAATTGCAGACCACAGCAGAGGATGCAACGAATCAGAGTGTGTTTGGCCTCTACATCACAGATTATACTTTCATTTTAACATATTGTGAAAAGAAAAATAAACTGTAATACGATCATTAAGTAGATGGCCCGCTGTATATTATCGAATAATAAATTAGGTGCAATGGCATGATATTATTCCCACATCTAATTGAATTTAGTTTACTATATGATGAGTTTAAAATGCCTCAATAAATCATAAATGTAACACCTATAAATTCACAATCGTACTAAAATTAATTTTACTAATAACATTTCAAAGCTGCAAAGTTTGATAATGTGTCATTAGAATTTGTATAATATGTGCAAGAACAGCTGTTTTATCTCAGTTTTTTTTTTAGTTTCTTTTTTAATAGATTTAGAAATGACTTTGATATGTGTCAAATGTAAAGTTTGACACGCCTCTTCTCGGAACGTTATAAGCCTTGCTTTAATAATATCAGTACAATAAATGCTTCATAGCACATATAAATATTATAAAATAGATTAATTTTATTTACTAGTCGTATTTTAATTTAATATATTGGACTCGGACGCATTTTCTTTGATCGAACTGCGTTTTCAACTTTTAGATACAACGATGCATCTAAAATAACATAAATACTGAAATATGCTGCACAAAACAAAGTTTGAATTTTGAAGAGGCGAAAACCTTTCTACAACATCATGTTAATCACTCTTCTCAGTTCATGTTATGCAAATCAGCCACTGAAGATTCATCGTGCGATGTGAAATGCACATAATAAGTCAGCCCGTTTAGCTAAAACTTGTAAATGAACATCCGATGCAAATGGCCTCAGATCCTTAAGATTCATGCATTACATTTCAGCTTAAAGTAAGATAATCACGAACGGTAGAGAAAGCTTAGTACAAATCGTGCATGGTTAAAACTAGAGAATTCCACACATGCTCGATAAAACTGAGGCTCGATGCGTGCAAGTCACTCCATTCAATAACTCTCCTTTCCTATTCTTCAATGGACGTGTTGACTAGTTTAGCACCATGTGTATGTTAGAAAGAACGTTTTCGCCTATTATGCTGGTCCTAGGACCAATATTATTGCTCCATCCTATGACAGAGCAAAGGATCATAGATCCTATAATGTGTGACATTAATGGTACTATTGGAATGCAGGATGTAGAAGTCCATCAGTGCTTAATTCCTGTCAACACCATACCTCCATTACCGCCGCATGCGACATGTTTCTGTGTGGTAATGGGATTGAATCTGGTTTCAGATATTTTCCTAATAGTATATGACTATAACATAAATTGTGGATCATAAGTAAAAGAACGTAACATTGCTCGAATGTTTTTCGACTAACCAATCATTTTAGGGTTAAGCTTCTTTTTTTTTTTCGCATTGATGTAGGTAGACTGCAAATTATAGGGCGTTTAACATAGATATCGGCTTTGTAAAGTTTGGTTTTATACATCTTAACATTGAAACAGTGCCAAGTTGCAGCTGCAAATATGTGATACAGTGTAGAAGCAGGTATCCTACGATTGTAGCACGTATAACCGGCAAATAATTATTTTGTGCACGTGTTGAGGATGAGGATTTATTCTTTCCACTTACGACTGATATTGCTACAGAGGATGGCTTACTTTATACATAGTATGGCCGAGAGCATTACAGAATAAAATACATTTTTCTTATTTTTCATGTACAAAGAAAATCTTAGGTTAAGTTATGGCCTTGATCACTGTCATTTGAGTCCAGAAAAAATATGTTTCTACGTTGTTAGTACAAACATACACTGTGTAAAACCTTTAAGTTATATTTACACCAAAAGAAGATATGTCCGTTCATTTTAGATGCTACAATTTGTAAGGTATGTCCAAAAAAAGTTAATTATCACACAAAATCCACGAACCTTTATCTTATTTCTAATTCCAGAGCTATCGAGATACAAAGACAAATCGGTTAGTCAAATTTATTTACTTTGCTTTTATCTGTTATTATCTATGTCTTAATTAAAAAAATGCTATACCTCCTATCAACGTCTATATTAACTTAACTTTCCATATCTTTATACTGTTAGAACAAATACTTTGATTCGGATGAGATTTCACGTAGGTAAAATGGTGAAACTTTGCATGAGAGAACGAACTATATGCAACAAATGTAGATGAAAGCTTTAGATGTAAACTCTTAGGCATAACACCTGTTGTATCAGTACTTCTAAAGCTGCGATTTCACACTTTCTTTTCTTAAAGAGAACTTTGTAATAATATATACATATTAGTCATGATTATCTGTGTTATGTTTTATAGGCAGCGTCAAAGTATGGTATGGCAGCCTGAAGAAAACTCGCCCAACTTCTAAACAGCAAAAGAATGACTAGAACATTTACAGAATTATCTCTTAGTCCGTTGGAAACGGCTATGTTCTCCGGGGGTAACATGTCATTAGATCTTTTCAGTGAAACTAATGAGAACAATATGACTGACAGCCAACTACAAGACAACCTAGTTCCAACAGGTGTCCAGGTTTTAATGTATGTGATGTATATAGCGATATCTCTTACTGCTATTGGTGGGAACGGTATCGTATGTTATATTGTACTTTCCGATCCCCGAATGCGAACTGTTACTAACTTTTTCATTGTTAACCTTGCAGTTGGTGACATTTTGATGGCTCTTCTCTGTATTCCCTTTACCTTTGTTGTTAATCTTATTCTGGGATCTTGGCCATTCGGAGCGGCTTTCTGTGTGATTTTCACTTACGCTCAGGCTGTTTCTGTGTTTGCTAGTGCTTATACATTAATAGCGATTAGTGTCGACAAGTATATTGCCATCATTAAGCCTCTGAAGCCACGAATGACCAAACTACAAGCTAAGTTACTTATTTTTGCTGTATGGTTGGTGGCACTGCTTACGCCTCTACCGACAGCCATCGTTTCTAAGCTTGTTCCCAAGAGCAACACCAATCGTTATCTCTGTACCGAGGTATGGACCACCCCAGTTCAAAGATATTACTACAGCATGGCCCTCATGACCTTACAGTACTTTCTGCCATTGATAGTACTCATTTTAACCTACACCAGGATAGCTATTGTTGTTTGGGGAAAGCGAACACCAGGGGAGGCTGAAGATACCCGAGATCAACGATTGGCTGCATCAAAACGAAAGGTGAGTGTTGTTGTTATATTCTTAGTACCCATTGTCACTTCAACATAAACAAACAAATATTTCTTCTGTTTACTAATTTCAAGAACCAAGATTATATATTTGTATACATTGCTAAACCTACTATATAAAGTAAAGTGTGTCAGGGAAAAAAATACACGGTCGTATATCTATTATATCATATCTGTTCCTTATACGCTTCTACATTCTTGATCAATCAGCATTAAACTTGACACAGTGATATAGGATGTCATGAGGAAAGTCATGAAGTGGTTGGGGGTTGGACTCCCTACATATTCTATATAATAAACGTCAATATGTGTGTGTATCTGTTCCTTATATGTTTCCACATGCCCTGATCAATCAGTACCAAACCTGACACAGGATGACATGAGAATGGTCATGAGGAGGGTTATACCCCCCCCCCCATCTAATTTTTTATTGATAGAATACTTGAAAACAGTATGTCTTTCCTTTCAGTATTGGTACCTTTATGTATTTTATTACACTTTTAATGTTTATTATGTTAAGAAAAAAAATAAAAGCACAATTTCCTATCCTTTATTACAAACGAATTTTTATTTCACTCGTCCAACGGACGGATACTTCAGCTAGTTATTAATAAAGTTTTACTTTGAAACTGTATTACCAACTCTATTTAAGTCACTTTCTCATTAGCTAAGGATGTAATGAAGCTTAACTGTTAACATTTTAAAAATTCTACATTCGTTCAAAGCAACTCATTAATAAGAAAAGGATTAACTGAAGTACAAATTATAGAGAAACAGCCAACAGCTAGTGTTTTGTAGATTCATTTTGAACGAAGAAACTTTTCAAATCAGAGTACTTGTTGCAGAGCTGTGGCATACTTTCAGTTACGTGTTTGATTATGAAAAAGAAAATTACAGTAGACATTAACAAATAATTTACGGGATAAAACGCTTAATAACATTCCTACTGCACCTAAGTTCCTTGTTGAACAAGAAACCAGAAACAAATTATATATAACATCAACATGACGCCCTGCAACATCTTCAAATTTATGCTTGCCCTTTCAGCTGTTAATCCCACTATTCGTTGGTAAAAGAGTAGCCCAAGAACTGGCGGTGGATGGTGTTGACTAGCTGCCTTCCTTCTAGTCTGTCGCTGTTACGTTAGGGAAAGCTGGCGCAGATAGCCATCGAGTAGCATTGTGCGAAATACAAAACAAACCAAATAAAAAAGGTATTTATTGTTTTGTTTTATAAGAAAGTATTTTTTCTGTTCTATAGGAAACTATTTCAATATTAAAAATATCAAAGGATATATACTATTTTCTTCAAATTAAATTTTTGGTCTTTTTTCTTTCTTTTCGCGTTTTTCTCCCAGATGTTCAAAATGGTGATTACTTCTTTTACAGTTTTTATATCCGAATGGCTATCTCTTTACATGTTATTTGTCACCAGAGATAGTAACCCAGGGATATTTTCCCACCTATAAATCGCACCGACATGGCCAAGTGGTTAGGGCGGTTCACTCGCAATCTGAGGGTCGCGGGTTCGAATCCCCATGCCACCAAACATGCTCACCCTTTCAGCCGTTGGGGCGCTATAATGTTACGGTTAATCTCACTATTCGTTGGTAAAAGAGTAGCCTAAGAGCTGGCGGTGAGT